>NC_056733.1:1578484292-1578526792 GCF_019279795.1 Protopterus annectens | reverse complement strand
GAGATATGTTATTTAGAATGGATAAGAAATGGTATTCTGCATGTACAAACCATTAAGTTTTCATAGAGTGAATGGTGGAAACCTAGCCTACACCAAAAGCTGTATTGCCAAGGATGTGGAAAAGACTAGTTTTAGATATACTATCCCCAGGATTCATTAATGCCCACAGTAAGTGTACAGCAAGTATAAAATGTTCTGAGTGAACAGACAACAAAAGCATTACTCACACCTTCTTGCTCCTAAATTTAGTTTTCCTACTGATTTTCCTGACTACATGTACAATTAGTGTAATCTTTCTGAGTGATTAGAAATCACAAAACATGTGTTAGTAATGTTCTTGAATACAGATTATAGATTATGTACACTTTGTGTAGGCATTAATGAATCTAGCCAGGTTTATTAAAAACAGCAAACTCTATAGGTAAGCCCTTCCATCTGTACATAAATCGGAAATCAGACAGACTTCAACAGCAGAATCAATAGTCAACAAGGGAAACACAGATGGAAGGTTCACAGCAGAAGGAGAAAAAAAAGGCACAAACCAAATGAGTATACGAGCACTTCAAAAGTAGCTCCGTCACTCCACAGATCAACATGACACAGTAATCCACATCATTCATGGAAGAAAGAACTTGGGCCAACGGGATGCGCAGAATCCATCTCCATGACCATAGCAGTCACAACAAGAGAAATTTCAATGGCAAACACAGGAACGCTGAAGTATTATGGTTGAAGAGAATGGACATGAATATGTCTTTTAAATATAAGGTATTTAATTTCTCCAATAAAGTACTGAATGTAGATGAAATTAATATTAAAAACAACATGTTTCACTTTCTATCTTCCATAGACAAGAATTAGTAGATAGTTTTAATAGCTTAATAAGATAAACTAGAACACTGAGTTCAAATTAGATGTTTAAAACTAACAATAGCATTTCAGATACCAATAAGTTGATAAAATATGGTATATTTAGTCCCCCCTTCACCATGCTATACATGATTTTGAAAATGTATGTGAGTTAGATTTCAGACAGTGCTTAGCTGGTAAAACTACAAAAATGTTCTATAGTCTTCCCCACAAGGAAAGAGAAAATTTTCCCTTGGGGCATCCCCTAGGGGCTCATGTGCATGCTGGCATTACCAGCTTTATCTTATATCCCCTCCAGACTTATTCTGATACTGCTGGGGCTGTTTGTGGATCTTAAGGGCATCCTGAGGGATTGGCCATCTACACCTCAGTCCAGGAGGCTATTTTTTTATTTATATGCCCTACCCACTTCCCTGCCCTGCCTCATACTGACTATATTCAAGGGCAATTCCCCTTTTTGAAATATGCCTCCCTAAGGGAGTGTCATCGATGTATACCTTCCCACCAATCACAGGCATGCCCATCCCTCCCTGTTGCTCTGTGACACATCTGAGCCACTAATCGAGTCAGGCTTCACTGGGCTATAGTTAGGGCTTTATCCCCTTATGCTTCCAGAGGGGAGACAAAGAAAGAGAAACTTTGGTATGTTTGTCAATAGACAAGACCATATATATTGGATGAAAGCTGACAAAGGTGGTGCCATTGCCATTATGAATGCAAATATTGTCTCTAGGTGATTTAGTCACATTGACTAATGTTGATTTGACACACTGACCCCATCTAAAAATAGGGGAAAAAAAGTAGATGATAATTATAACAATGACTTACACTCAGTCAAATCATGCCAGACCCATGAAAGGGGAAGGTCCATGTCTAGCAGAAAGGGATGGCTTAGGCTCAGGTTATCTCTCAGTGTGTTCTGTTAGTATCCACAATGTTTCTCTTATGTCACCTTGTGGTAAGAGTTACAGTGATGTAACTGTAGATTGTGTCCCTATCTTCAGCTGTGTAACTGTTCTTTAGCCACCCTGCATTCTCACTTCATCTTTTCCCCTGCATTAGTCTACAACTTTAAATTTACCATCTCTTTGTCTTCCTCTTCCTTTTTATTTTTTCCCACTTTGCATTGTAATCTCCTGTTCACTAGTATCTCCAAGTTGACATTGTTTTCTTGATTCCTAACTGTAAAGATACTGCACACAATCTATACTCACACCTTTAACAGTATTTACAAAGTCTTTCCATGAATACTTGACATTTAAAATGTTAACCTCCTTGTTTTTTGCCAAAAAAAAGACTAGCTTGTCTTGGACTTATACCTCTTGAATTCCGTAAGATTCAGCAACTTCAGTCTCAAAATCTATTCTCCTCAGTCAGACCTATTCTAGTCCATCTCCTTAAATAATTCATGAGATATGTCTCACAAAGGTTCTGCAGGTCACTTCTACTTTGTGCTGGAGATAACCAAATATAACCCAAGCCCAGACCCTACCCCAGTTTTTCCTTACCACATGCAATGATCAGTACCCTGATAGGATCACTACCAAATTTCTTATCTATTTTACCCAACTGTAAACATGGGAAAAGTTTCTCCACCTTCTCTTCTCAATGATTCATAGACTCCAGAAATAGACGGAAGGTCAGTCATGTAATCTTACTTGAATAACACAACCTACTTGATAGAAACTGGAACCATACTTGCCTCTCATGATAGTTTCCCTGTCTATGGGAAAAATGTGTATTTACTTATTTATTGACATCTGATTACTGGAGAAGTCCAGCTGGGTAGAATCCCATTTTCAGCAGAGGCCCAGGGAGAAAAGCTCCAAATTATTACAAAACATTTTAGGAGCAATAATTTTATAATATTCAAAAATAAAACAAAACATTTCCAGTTTAAATAATTATAACAAATTAGACATAATATAAAAACATTGGTTAAGAATCAATACAAGTTATATGACAATCATGTAATATTTAGAGAAATTTTAGGCAGTTTGTAGAGAAATTAAAGTTAAGTTAGACTAATACAAACAGGAATTGTAATATGAAGTAAGGGAAAAACAGGCTTATGATATACTCAGAGAGAAAGTCAGGGAAGAGAATTAGATATCAGTAAGGAAGTAAGTGAAGAAGGAAGAATAAGGAAGTGTAAGCAATAAAATGATACGTACTCACATTTAGAGATAAAGTTTATCCTGGATTTGAGCAAGAACAGGGTCAGATTTTAGCTAGAAAGTCTTTCAGAGTGGTTTTGAAAGATGTGACAGAGATGATTGATATATACCCTAATAAATTAATCTTTATTTCTCAGATATCATTACCAAATCTTCAAAGATGACCACTTAGTATCATAGTTGCAGGGGGAGGTAAGCTACTGGTTAAAAATATTTTTAATACTTCCCGTTTGTAGTGTGTTTATACTGATGAATGCCTTACTCCCAAATTAAGGTTTTATATGCTTTACAGTGGGCAAAACAGTTAATAATTCTGCTTGTCTGCCATCATAACCTCATGGTATTGCTCATGACTTTGCTTCTCTATATGATAACCTTTGACCCTGGGTATTAAAAAAAAGAGTTGCAATCGTATGGACAATTTTAATATAAATTAGGTTGCACCTCACAATCCTATCAGTGTTTCTTTCTTATGGGTGTCATGAAGCGAGTTACTAACCCTGCTAAACCCAGTCATGTTAGAAGAAGACAGTCACAGTTCTGAATCTTATCCTTACTAGAACTACAGTTAGATGCTGAGATACAAACTCATCCCTATCTCATTAAGTGACAATAAAATCATCTTACACGTCCTTCAAGAATCCATGGTAATACACTTTCCCTTCCTCTAAATATATAGCTTAATCTCCTTCATATGGCATTTTAGGATAGCATCTCTTTTTATTCTATGCAGTTTTGCCAACTTTACTAATACTGGACCAGAAGCACTGAGGTCAACCAATAGTGAATATTAATATTTTGATGTGGTTGCTCTTGAGACATTTCTGATCCTGGTGGTGTTTTATGGATTTTACAGGCAGGAGGTAAGACAGCATGATGCTCACTGTAAATATGACATTAATGGAACTAAGGAAACAGTCTGATTAAGATGCCATCAGCAGAAGGCACATGGAGATGGTATCTGGTAATACTTTTCATTTCCCCAATGTAGTGTTTTCTCTCTATTCATTAATGTATAATCATAAAGTCTGTGCATTTAAGTAATGTGGGATATGATGTGTGTATGTGTGTTTGTGTGTGTGTGTGTGGGGGGGCAAGACCTATACAAAGATGTTTAGGATAGCTTACTTCATACACTAACTGTTTATTTTATGCTTTAAGGACATTGATATTCTTTACATTTTCAACCCTATACTTCACCAGTGATATCCACCCAGCTCCCATTAGCTCATTTTTTCACTTAACAGAAGGAGTATGGAAAATCCTGATGTAACCCTAGCCATAAGTATGCTTTTCAGAGAGATAAGGATTTAATGGCCTTTTGTAGATAAGATGATCACCACATTATTATTACTAGTAAGAGCCAGGAGGAAGTCAGGCACATGTCTAGAGGTGGAGAGTTTCTGACATGTAGTGGATGAAAGCACTGTAAACGAGGCACAGCAAACATGATGTCATGAGCATCACTACACATAATGGTAGCACGTTCATGCCCCCCAGCTACAAGTGATCAACAAACTGATCACAAACAAGGAACCAGTCTTTAGTCCAGTGAATACCCCACTTGTGAGCACAATCTCACATCCCCTCTCAGGGTCAATAATCCAGCTTTAAGGTTCATTTCCATCTCCTACTACTTGACTGTAACAGAACCCTACCTAACAGCTTCCCATAGAACCCAAGCTGCTAATCTGTCAATGTTAATTGGTTGGACATGAACTTTAACTACCCTACATCTAGCCTAAACTTATTTAGTTTCATGTTGGGTTGGGAGGGTGGCCTAATGGTTAAGGTGTTTGTCTTACAAACACAAGGTGTGGGGTTTGAGTCTCACAAGGGATAATTGGATAGGCTTAAAATGGCTCGCAAGGGCAGTTAGCTTAGTACTAATCTATGAACCTATGAACCTATGTAACTAATATGTATGTACTGCAGATCTACCAATAAGTGCCATATGTCCTTAACATGTAGCCGATTTATTGTACACAAGATAAGGAACACCAACTTGTTACAATGTAGAAACGACAAAGAAACATATAATGAAAATAGTGATCAAGAAAAAAACAGTTTAAACAGTTAAGCGCTTTCACCCGTACATCCGGGCTTCATCAGAACTGGTCGCCAAATATATAAACTGAGTTAAAATTAGTTTAAAAGCCTTTTTTGGCACCAAGAAAAACTAAGCTTCTTAAAGTAACAGTAGCACTTATTTTTTAGTTGAGCTATGTTGCAACCACAAACTGTTTAGTGTATTGGAATCCATTGCAATACATAACATTACTAAAGCTACAATCAGTATCCTAACTTACTTGGATAATAACAAATAAAGTGCAGGATGTATATATTCTGCTTAAATATCATCAACTAATATATACTGTCATAATACGTTAATTGATATATAAATATATAGAATTTCCAATACTAATAAACAGTATATGTAAAAAATACACTTTATAAAAATGCAACAAAAATGTTTTATAAGATGTAAAAATGGGTGTAAAAAAAAAAAAAAAATATATATATATATATATATATATATAAAATAAAACAATATATTTGTATTCAATAAAACAAGAGAGCAGCCACAAAAGTCACCACGGCTTTGCAATAAATGTAGCAGTTAGCAATAGTTCGTATATTAAATCCAGGTAATATGCTCGGCAGGTCACAAAAACCAAACTGGTCAAATAGATATTCTTCAGCGTTTTATTCAACAGAACAGCAAGATCAGTAAGCGCTTTCACCTATCGGCTTCATCAGACATGTGAATACAGAATACTAGCATCCATTTAAATAACACAGTGCCTATCAATGATAGGTTGAATTCATGACATCATTTCCTTAGAAACATAAATATATAGCGACTAAATATCAATAAATAAACATGTCAATAATACTTAATTAATATAAATATAGTTAAAAATATGTATGAAAAATTCAGCAGATAGGTATATTATTAAAAACCTGTTTAAAACTAATTAAAACACATAACAAATAACCTAACTAATATGGAATAGACCTATAACACATAATATTATTCTGAGATAACAACTAGGCTATGGACTTGTATAATTTAATATATATGTGAAAATATAAGGTTAAAAATAAAATGTAAATACATAACCTGTGTGATATATATATGTAATAAAACATATATATATATATGTAATAAAACAGGAAACACACAAACTAAATGAGGCGTATGTATATGCCATGTCACATATAGACTGCAACCAGAGTAAGCTATCATCTAACATATCACATATTGCTTCCTATTTTTTAAAATCGGTTTTATTGGAACCCTATCATTTAAGCCTGGGGTAAGGTCAGCCCTCAGTCTAATAATCCATTTAGATTCACTTTCCTCAGTAGTGTTACATATATCACCTCCTCTCAAAGTTGGCGTTATTGTCTGTATAGCCATAAATTTAAAAGTATGAGAAATACCTGAGACAATAACATGCTTAGCTAGCGCATTATGTATACTTTTTATGTGCATATTGTATACATGTTCTCTTATCCTTTCGCGTAACTTTCTATTAGTTTTGCCAACGTAGAACGCTTGGCATTCATTACATTGGGCTAAATATACAATGTTCTCACTCTGACAGGTGGTATTAGTTTGAAATGTAAATTTATTCCCACTCCTGGGATGTACAAACTGTCTGTCAGTATTGATATATATACACTGTGGACAATTACCACAAGGTTGGGTATTTACTTCTTCTATTCCTTGCATTGAATTATATTCAGTCAATGGTCTATAGCATAGTAAACGCTTCAAGTTCTTCCTATTTTTAAAACAGTATACAGGGTGGGGTCCTACTATATCCGCTAGCTTATCATCCAATAGCAGTGTACCCCAATGTTTATTAATAATGCTTTTAATATTTTCTATGTCAGCCGTATAATACAATGGTATCCTTAAAATACTTTCCGAGACATGGTTAGCATCATCCCTATCTATACTCGTCATTTCTGAAAAATATGGTGCTGCTCTGGTCTCTCTTAGTCCTTCAGTAATATTTATAGCCTGATTAATCTCTCTATTAGTATAACATCTATTCCTAAATCTGGAAGTAAGATTTTCCATCTCCATTTTATAAGTTTCATCCAGTGGATTTAATCTCGAAGTTCTCATACATTGCCCCTTCAGAACATTCTCAAACACATATCGTGGATGCATACTCTCACGATGTAAAATTGTGTTCTTATAACAACTCTTTCTATAAATCATTGTGTTTAATAGGCCATTAGTTAGCCTTTCAATGCAAACATCAAGAAAAGAAATATTAGTAGAAGAATAATTCACTGTGAACTTTAAAAATGGGGTTAGAGAATTAACTTTGTCAATAAATTCCAACAGCTTTATCTCATCACCCTTCCAAACAAAGAAAAGGTCGTCCACAAAACGTTTGTAAAAATGGACGAAAGTCTTAAACTCAAATAAAGGGAAAAGAGAGTCATTTTCCCAAGCAGCCATGACTAGGTTGGCGTAGCTATTGGCACAAGAGGTGCCCATAGCTACGCCATCCCTTTGAAGTATATACTGTTGTTAAATAAGAAAACATTATTTTGTAAAACTATCTCCAAAAAATATGTCAACAGATCTATATTCCTACTATCTAAACTAGATTTATTTTTCAAATATGACTGCATCTGGCATACACCTTCTTCATTGGGTATCATGGTGAACAGACTTATCACATCAAGAGTTACTAAAAAATATGCATCATCTTCCTTAAAGTTTTTCGTATGAGTATATAAATCCAATAACAATTGTTTAGTGTCCCTTAAAATAAATTCATTATTCTCTACAATAGGTTTTAAAACGCTCTCAACATACAAAGAAAATGGCTCCGTAACCCAACCCCCTCCCGAAACAATGGGACGCATGGGAGGATCATTCAGGGACTTATGAATTTTCGGAAGTCCCTGTATGACAGGTATTAGTGGGTTAATTACCTTTAAAAATTTATATAAACTAGTGTCAATGTCAAAATTGGCTAAAGATTCATCTAAGGCCTGATGTATCAACGCAACTCTATTTCTCACCTCATCCATGGTAATGACACTATAAAACTCAGTATTACTGAGCATTTTGGTCATCCTGGAGACATAATCATCCTTATCCATTAAAACGGTGGGTCCACCCTTATCTGCTTGTTTTATAACCAACTCAGTATCGGCTATTAAACCGTCTAAGGCTCTCTTTTGCATGTATGTAAGATTATAACTACCTTTGTGTATTCGTTTCTGAGACATAGTTTTAGAAGCATGTAAATCATTTTCAACCAACTTGGAAAATGTATCGACCAAAGGATGTAAGACTGGAACAAAACTGCTCCTTAATTTGTAATTAGACTGGCAAGGAATAATGGCATTCATTCCAAGGTCTAATTTCAACTGTATATTACGTGCAAGTAATTTAATATCTAATACTGTGTCTGTAAGCCTACTATTCACTGTTGGTATAAAAGTAAGGCCTTTATTTAAAACTATTTCCTCATCCTTACTAAGAACTCTACTTGAAAGATTCACTATTAACGTTTCTCCATTTGTTCCCACATTTTTTTCAATGTGGGACCTGTGTGTTCTACATCCATGTATTTCCTTTTCTGTCTCCCCCGACTGTATGATCTGTTCCTCCTGTTGGTGTAGTTCTGTTCTATGGGGAAAGGGGTACGTAGTATACCAGCACTGGTGTTAGTGGAGGTTGAACTTCCATTCATATAACCTATTTCCTTCCTGGCAGGCACTTTGGCCCTAACTACTTGTTCGTTAGTGCTTGTATTGGGATTTTGTCCCATCGGTGTAGCACAATTATCCAATGGGACTGATGGACTATAATTATCCAATACATTTACTACAGTAATACTGCCTTCATTGACATGTTCCTCTGTATGTTGAGTACACTGCTCAGACCTAGTTATATTGTCTTTGTTTATATTCATATTCACTGCGGTGTGTCTAACAGTGTTAGGTATTACATTCCTGCCATCAACAGTGTTCGCATTATTACTTTGGTTAAAGTTACCCTTGGGCCAGGTGAAGACCTGTCCAAGAGAAAAATCTCTAGCATCCCTATTGATCTTTCCCTTTTTCTGTTCTATTAATTTCTTTTCATAAATGTGTACACTATCAAGCATTTTGTCCATCTCTATTAATAAAGTTTCTGTATTATACTTCGCAAGCATCCGTTCCTGTTGTTTCAAGATGTCACGTTTCAATGTCTCTTCTTCAGCGCCAAAAAATTCATTCATAAGCTTCATGTAACTGAAGCTGAGGTCTAAATTAAGTTGTTGCCATTTAGTTAACAGCAGCGGATAAAGATTGCCCGTAGTGGGCATCTTTAAAATGCGTAAACCTCTGGGAACTAATTTACGCGACAAACATACCTCAAAATGCTGGCGTTGGAGTTGCCAGCGCTTTAGTTTAAGAAAGTCCAGTTCCAATTTGCCCAAATCCCTCGCCATTTCAATGATATTGTTCCCTGTAGTTGCATTACCATCGTCGTCAACCTTCGGTTCAAACGACATAAGAGTATTAGATCCTCCATCGACACAATGATGAAAACGAAACCACTTCCGTTCATCCTGGTTCTCATCCGGGACTTTGTACGGCAACTCGATATCGTTAGATTCATTGGATGTATTAACTGTCACAGCGTTGTGGTTGGCCATGTTAACCTGGCGGGGTTTAAAAAATATAGAAACAAGGAGTATAATCAACAACACACTCCACCAGGTAATAAAGGCAATTGTGGCAGAAAATCAAGCACAGTCTTCAATAAAACAAGAGAGCAGCCACAAAAGTCACCACGGCTTTGCAATAAATGTAGCAGTTAGCAATAGTTCGTATATTAAATCCAGGTAATATGCTCGGCAGGTCACAAAAACCAAACTGGTCAAATAGATATTCTTCAGCGTTTTATGCAACAGAACAGCAAGATCAGTAAGCGCTTTCACCTATCGGCTTCATCAGACATGTGAATACAGAATACTAGCATCCATTTAAATAACACAGTGCCTATCAATGATAGGTTGAATTCATGACATCATTTCCTTAGAAACATAAATATATAGCGACTAAATATCAATAAATAAAGCATGTCAATAATACTTAATTAATATAAATATAGTTAAAAATATGTATGAAAAATTCAGCAGATAGGTATATTATTAAAAACCTGTTTAAAACTAATTAAAACACATAACAAATAACCTAACTAATATGGAATAGACCTATAACACATGATATTATTCTGAGATAACAACTAGGCTATGGACTTGTATAATTTAATATATATGTGAAAATATAAGGTTAAAAATAAAATGTAAATACATAACCTGTGTGATATATATATGTATATATGTAATAAAACAGGAAACACACAAACTAAATGAGGCATATGTATATGCCATGTCACATATAGACTGCAACCAGTGTAAGCTGTCATCTAACATATCACATATTGCTTCCTATTTTTTAAAATCGGTTTTATTGGAACCCTATCATTTAAGCCTGGGGTAAGGTCAGCCCTCAGTCTAATAATCCATTTAGATTCACTTTCCTCAGTAGTGTTACATATATCACCTCCTCTCAAAGTTGGCGTTATTGTCTGTATAGCCATAAATTTAAAAGTATGAGAAATACCTGAGACAATAACATGCTTAGCTAGCGCATTATGGTGACTTTTGTGGCTGCTCTCTTGTTTTATTGAAGACTGTGCTTGATTTTCTGCCACAATTGCCTTTATTACCTGGTGGAGTGTGTTGTTGAATATATTTGTATGTTTAAAATCCAAAACATTTCCCTTGGGTAGATTTATAGATACAAAATTAAAAAGTATGTACAATGTCATTAAAGTCACAATGTCATTAATCATATGGTGAAAGATTCTTGGGTATTTCTCAACAATTTCCCAATTAAAGCAGTTAATAATAGTACTATTTTTGTTACTATTGACGTTATAGACTTATTTTCGTGTATCCCTAAACAAGAAGGCTTGGAAGCATTTAAAAGCAGTATAAACAAATATACAAATTTTAAATGGGATGAAATTTGTTTGTTAACAGAAATGATGTCCATTGTATTGGACAACAACTTCATATATTTTGAAGGTGAATATTTTAAGCAAACTAGGGGGTAGCTATGGGGGCAGCTTGTGACCCCATATATGCCAACCTAGTTATGCTATATTGGGAAGACACTAAACTATTTCCCAATGAATATTTCAAACATATCAAATATTATTTGCGATTTTTAGATGATATATACATATTATGGGAAGCTGATTTAGATATGTTACAAAATGTCATCTATTTTTTGAACACTAGTAGTGAATATTTGAAATTCACTTATACGTATAGTAACACAGGGGTACCATATTTAGATACATTCATCTACCAGACATAGGGGGAGCTTCAATCAAAAATCTACATAAAAACAACATTTTCAAACAATTATTTAGAATACACAAGCTGCCATCCCTATAAATTGAAACAAAATATATTCAAGGGACAGTGTATTTGAGCTGCACGTATGGTATCAAGTTATGATAATATGAAGGCAGAAATAGAATACATTAGCAATTTATTCCTACAGAGAGGTTACTCTAGGAAAATGATAGATGAAATAGCAACATATGTCATTCGGGAATGGAATGTGAAGTACAAACCTCTATTAGGAGCAGGCTTGGATATAGCAAAACAGTATTTAGTCAGTCAGGACAGCAAGGAATATAACAATGCTCATATGTCTATATTACCATTTCAAAGATCTTGTGTTATTCAATATAATTTAGGAGTTGATAGTATTAAAAATATGATTTGTAAATGTTGGCACGTGATTGCAGATGATGGTTATTTAGTTAAAATATTGGGTAATAAACCAAATTTTATTTGCAAAATGGGAAATAATATTAAATCATATGTTGAACAAAGAAATAAAGAATCAATGAGAGGTTATAAAGATTTTAACAAGAGAAGTAAGAAATGTGGATTTTGTAACCAGTGCAAATACATGTCAAATGAAAGCAAAATACTATTGAAAATAGGACACAGAACATTAATAAGATCCAAGAATTGAAATTTTAACACCAAAATGGTGATATACCTAGCTAAATGTGTTATTTGCCCGAGTTTTTACATAGGAAAGACCGAGAAGTGCCTTAAAAAGAAAATATACGACCATACCTACAGTATTAAAACAAAAGATAAGACTAATGCATTATACAGACACATAGAAATGACAGGCAATGAACATTATTTTAAATTTAGTATTTTAGATAGTATTTTTATAGACTGTAGAGGTGGTGATTTTAAAAATGTATTAAGTTACAAAGAAGTGTGGTGGCAAATATATTTAGATGCTACCACTCCACCAGGTCTTAATGAATTTATATCTGTGAAACCTTTATTATTTATATGACCACAAACATAACTTAACTTATTTCACTTTAATTCATAAATTAATTAATTAACTTTTTAAATAGCATGTTCTATTCTTAGCTCATTTAAATTATATAAATTACATATGTATTTTCTTAGAAAAATGAAAATCAATTAAATTCATACAGTGTTTTAGATGTTATGGTGACAATGTAGGTTAATTAAAGCATAGGAAGGTTTTTTTAAATTTTTTTAAATGTCTTTTTAAATGTATTCTTATATATTTTTAAATATACATTTTAAACATACAAATATATTGTTCTATTATATACATATATATATATATATATATATATATATATATATATATATATATATATATATATATAGGTCCCATTCAAAATCCTGAAAGCTCAAAATCCTGAATCTCAAAATCCCGAACACAAAATCCTGAAAGCTCAAAATCCTGAAAACACAAAATCCTGAAACTCAAAATCCTGAAAACACAAATAATGCTAATATGCCAATACAAAGACACTAATATCTACCGACTGACCTTAACCCTAACCCTAACCCTAAGGTCCGTCACTATCGCACACTCACCTGACCCGCACCCTAACCCTAACTCACTTAAACCGCCCCTAACCCTAATTTTTGTCACTATTGCATACATGCCTAACCTGCTCTAACCCTAATTCACTTAAACCACCCTAACCCTAACATAAAACCAATCAAGACACTTACCTGAACCCAACGCATGACCTAACACCACAGGGCTAACAATAGCAAAGCCACAATGACGTCAGTATGTCTATTTTGTGTTTTCAGGATTTTGAGTTTCAGGATTTTGTGTTTTCAGGATTTTGAGCTTTCAGGATTTTGTGTTCGGGATTTTGAGATTCAGGATTTTGAGCTTTCAGGATTTTGAATGGGACCCATATATATATATATATATATATATATATATATATATATATATATATATATATACACATATATATATATATATATATATATATATATATATATATATATATATATATTACACCAATTTTTACATCTTATAAAACATTTTTGTTGCATTTTTATAAAGTGTATTTTTTACATATACTGTTTATTAGAATTGGAAATTCAATATATTTATATATCAATTAACGTATTGTGACAGTATATATTAGTTGATGATATTTAAGCAGAATATATACATCCTGCACTTTATTTGTTAGTATCCAAGTAAGTTAGGATACTGATTGTAGCTTTAGTAATGTTATGTATTGCAATGGATTCCAATACACTAAATGTTTTGTGGTTGCAACATAGCGCAACTGAAAAATAAGCGCTACTGTTACTTTAAGAAGCTTAGTTTTTCTTGGCACCAAAAAAGGCTTTTAAACTAATTTTAACTCAGTTTATGTATTTGGCGACCAGCTCTGATGAAGCCTGGATGTACGGGTGAAAGCGCTTAACTGTTTCAACTGTTTTTTCTTGATCAGTATTTTCATTATATGTTTCTTTGTCTTTTCTACATTGTAACAAGTTGGCATTCCTTATCTTGTGTACAATAAATTGGTTACATTTTAAGGATGTGTGGCACTTATTGGTGGATCTGCAGTACATACATATCAGTAACGGTTTCTCTGCTTTTTTGACTTTCATGTAACTAACTAATAGCCCGACACATTATAGCAAGACATCAAATTCCCTATTAGACTGGATCCAAGTTTCAGATCTTAGTAAATATGCCACTTCATGTACAATGTCAAGCTGTCTCAGTGATAATCTCCCAATCTCGACAACCAGACATCTCACATATCCACTTAAACAACATGTTTATAAAGCAACATACAACCTTTCCAAGTTTAACCTAGAAATGTTCATTACTAACTGATCATCTACTACCTGGAAATTCCTAAAAATCCTTCCCTTAAAAGATGCTATAAATGAATTCAATACAACTTTCCTGAATATCCTAAATAGCCTTGCACCTCCTAGAAGGAAGAGACTAAAAGCAAATAATGCATTTGGCTATCAAATATATAAAAATATAAAACACTATGGTATCTTGAAAACTTCAGAATGCTTCTAAATCATACTAAAGTGCAAATTAAGGAAGAGAAAAAAACTATGCTATAATATCTTTCAGAATAATAGTAAACATAGCCCTAAAAAATTCTGGACACCCATTAAAAAACTCTTGCATCCTGGCTATAATAAATTCAATCTTAATCCATCTCCCAATAACTCATCACTTGAAACCGCAATAAAATACAACTCTTATTTCATAGATAGTATACTATATCTGACAATTTATTCCCAAACATCTAATACTAAACCTGCCCAGCATCCATGTATCATCACATCCATTTTCACCTTAAAACCTGTTCTTACACCCTTTATAAAATTACTCTTAAACAAACTCAAACCATGCTCTAGTTCAATTGATGAACTTCCAAGGAAATAACTTTAAAATAGCAGCTGAAAGTATTGCATACCATATCTCAAGCCTTATAAATAGACCAAACCAGGAGTCCCATATTTCATCTCACTGGAAAAGTCACGCATTATCCATCTTCTAAATGAAGGAAATTCAACAGACATTACTAACTTTAGACCTATAGCAATATTGTCCCCATCTCCAAAATACTTTAAAAATGTATTGAAAAACAATTGCTAAACTATCTCCTGCAGGAAGAACTCCTATCTCACACACAAAACATGGATTCAATCCTTCCCACTGTACTTCTAACCTATATAGATACTGACAATAAAGTCTGAGATAATGATAAACTAGTCTACTCCTTATTTCTAGCCTTATGTAAAGCCTTCAACACAGTTTGTCACTGCAAACTTCTACTTCAGTTGTCCTCATTAGGTCTCTCTCAGTAAACCCTTCAGTGATTCAAAAGCCAACTATCCAACAGGTATTTATCAGTAATATGGCACTCCACCCTCTTTCCATATCTCCCAGCCACCACTGATATACCACAAGGCTCTATTCTTAGCCGCGTCCTCTTGAACATTCTCACTAACATCCACTACACATCTACACCACAGGCCTTCCTACTCCAGTACACAGACAACTCCACACTCATTTGCATGTCTGACAATGTGGCATACTTCCAAAAATTTACTGAGGAAGTTTTAACTGGAACTGAAACATGACTTTGTAACTCACAACTCATGCTCAACCATAAAAAACACTGCACTATTTTTCCCCAAATCCCACGCCCGTTAAAAAAAAATAAAGTCCTCTCTCTCTTGATAATACAACCACCGAAGTCACTTCTCATAGCAAATTATTAAGAATGATAATGGATGATAATTTTAAATTTGACCTGCATATAGAAAATTGCATAAGAAAAACTAATCAAAAACTAAAGATACTTTATAGAGCCAAAAACGGTCTTACTGAAGCAACTAACTCAACACTTGCCATTACTTATCTCCTCCCCACACTTATTTATGATACTCCCATCCTTGAAAACCTTCAGGCATCACAAAAATCAAAACTTTAAGAATGTTATAACAAAGTTACTAAATTTGCAGCAAATACCCATTTTTGAACCCAGCACTGCATTGCAATAAAAAGGCTAAATTGGCTAGACATACCCCATCAGCTAACAGGTACACAGCTTCTTACAACCTATAAAATTATCTGGACTCCTTCTACTTGTCCAGCACTAAATAAAATTCTACATCACTTATGTTCCTAGTCAGTCATTATGATTCAGTGACCAAAAACTCCTGTCAATCTGCAAACTGATCAAATCTGCTGGGAATTGTTGATATTCATACCACATTGTGAAGGCCTGGAACTCCTTATCTTTATCCATCAGGTCAATGTCCTCCCTCCCATCATGCCTCTCAACCACTTAGTGCAAGAAATATGGGCAAAGCCTGATAAAATGTGGGGGCAAAAGCCCAAAATAGGGATATATTTTAAATATTGCACTAATAAACTTAGAAAGTTGCTAGAGTAAAAGGTTTTGTGTTAACATGCATTTTTCTGAAGGGTTTGAAGTCTGAAACTCAAATGTATAATATTATTTACTGACTTCTATCCACAGATCATTCCAGTGATTTGCTAGAAAACTACACATCTTATGAGGAATAGACCAAAAATATAATGCAAAAATGTGGACATTCTGCAAAAATCTGGACAGTTAAGAGGTATGCCTCACATCCTTCAAAAAACATTCTGAAAGCCTTATTAGGCAAAAGCTGGTTCTCTTCTTGCTAAACATCAAGATAATTATATCCTCAAATGTAAAAACACCTATCCATACCTTTCATCTCCTTACTCTCCCTTCTTCAATCAAATCATTCCTTCTATCACTTTCTCTCCCCTGGCTTTCTCTGTAAATGTACCATAAGCCTGCTTTTCTCTCACTTCATATTGCAGTTCCTGTTTGTATAATTCCCTTTAATTTCTTTATAAACTGGCTAAAATTTCTCTAACTATTAATTCCTTATCATATAACTTGTATCCATTCTTAATTCAAAAGAAATGGCAAAATGGTTCAGAATCAAGTAGAATACATTAAAAAAACAAAGACAAACCACCAGTGGCAACTTACTGAGGGAAAAAAAACAATTACAGTCTAAGCACTTTCTACTTATTAGTCTTCATCAGAACAAACAAATTCCAAAAATTAGTAGTTTAAATAAAAAAGTTAATTAATTACATGAACTGTCTTAACAAACAACATTTATTGTTCATATGAATTCTAATAAAAAAGTATCAGTCCTAGTTCATATGAACTAAAATAGGCATCTTATTAAATGAGACTGAGAAATTAGATGTAGATATTAGGAATGATTTGATTTTTGCACAATGGGAAGATTTTTATAAAAAACAGTTTGAGTACATAAATAAAAAATGTTTTAAGATTCAAGCTAAAAAAGTAAAAAATAAAATTGAGAGATGTGAATCATTATAAGAACAAGCAGGTTTATCTTTGGGATAAGTACCGAGTTATGGGTACAGGAAAAATACGGAATAGTAGTGAATGAAAATTTTCCAAACGTGATATTGGGGGGAGGGGAGGGTTGGCAAAATAATGCCTCATACCACCCTTCAAATTTTCATTTTTGAGACAGAGAGAAATACAACCAGGGGTACAGGTACACAATGTATTCAGGACAAGACAATCAATACCAGAGTTAAAAATAGCATCAGTGGAGACCCATGGGGCCAATGCAAAATCCACAGAAGTGGTAGTGGTAGATAAGTATTTGTATACACATAATGGTTTCAATATATACAATTATGCTAATATTGAAATAAGTAAAACACATTTTTCTTTATTTAAGAAGGGGATGAAATATATTCCCATTCAGACTTTTGATTTAATTGACACTTTAGTTAAAACCAAATTACATTTTAGGAAATTAAATTTGACTATTTATTTTAATAATAAGAACAGTCACTTGTTCTCCATTGAGACAGGTAGTCAGACAGGAAGGAAGAGTACATTTAATCCTCCCTTACACCCCATTTTGTCTGTAGTTGAGGATACTATTATTGATGATCTTTATAAGTTACAGGTGGAATTTAACAAAAGTAGACAGTTTAGATCTAATTTAAGTAAAGAGGAATATTTACTACTTGAATACTTAATTAATGATAGATCAATTAGAATTATGCACCCAGACAAAGGGGAGGAGTTATATTATTTGATTCTTTAGATTACTATAATATTGTGTTAGGAATTTTGTCTGATATAAATATATATGCCCCGGTTTCAATTAATGAGATACATATAGCTTATCAAAGGGTTGCTTGTTATATAGAAGAATATTTATTGGATGGATGAATTAGTAGGCCAATTTATGAATATCTTAAAGTGGATAAACCTATTATGGCTACTATATTTGGAATACCATACCCACAAACATAGAGAATCCTCCTTTTTGTCCACTTGCGTCTGGGAGTAAATCTAAGTTGTACCTGTTTGGAGTGGTTACAGATAGATAGCTTAAGCCCATCTACACAAGGGTGGACCACTTACTTATTGACTCCTGGGACTTTTTAAGCCAGTTAAAATGTATTATGTGGAGGAAATATTTGATATTCCTAACTGTGGACACTGTAGATTTGTATACATGTATTCCCAAACACCATAGACTCAAAATGTTCTTCAGTAGTGTTAACCGTTATTCTGGTTTAGATAATGATAAAGTAAATTTGGTTTTGGAATTAATGAGTTTAGTACTGGAAAATAATTTTATATATTTTGAAGTGCAACATTATAAACAAGTAAGAGGCATAGCCATGCATGCCTCATGTGCCCCTATATTTATAAACCTTGTACTGTTAGAATGGGAAAGCACATATGTTTTTAATAGTCCATTTAAACTCAACATCCAGCTCTACCTTAGGTTTTTGGATGATATATTTATATTGTGGAAAGGGTCTCAGGATGATATTAACCCCTGGATTTACTATCCCTCCATGCAGGAATAGCTTAGTCCTGCAAGGAGGCAGCCATTTAGGAGCAGGACGGCAGTGCACCATGCATATTAATGAGGCGTGCTGCCTGAGCTCCTAATTTTACATGGAGCATGTAAGAGTGCAGGGGGCATGTCTGAGAGCAGAGCTTTCAGAATATACATGCCCCTGCAATGAAGAACAGCAGAAAGGGCTAAGAAATGAGTGAGACCACTCATAGGTGCCTGCATATCCCCACCAACAGTCCCCCTAATGTACAACAGCAAGTATACAGAAATAAAATGAGCAAACCTTTTTTTTTTTTTTTTTAAATCTGATTAAAGCAAACCATAGGTGCGTGGGTGTGCCCATCGCTTAGCTATGGGTAATGCAGCTTAAACGGCTGAAGAGGATAACAAGGAAGATATATGCAAATGAAGCAGCATAGCAATAGTGTAGTGGGCAGAGCATTCACCTTACGAGCAGGCATTCCCGGTTCAGATCCCACAGCAGCACATTCCATTTTCCATGGCAAAGCACATTATGACCAATATTTTTGTTGCATAACCCACTAAATAACATATATTTGTGAACTGGAGGACTGCAGTAAATGCACATGTGAGGTGTCAGTGTCATAATGAATAAAGCACTGGTAAGCAGGTTTAAGCCTCTTTGCATGGGAGTAAGCAATGCACACACAGGTTAAGCAATTTTGAAGCTAACTCTCTGTAAGCATATCTAACCGGAGGTTAGCATTGCTTACCCTTGTGCAAACCCACGCAAACCAGCTTACAAATGCTCAAAAGTGCCTTAATCACTCTGTATCCAACAGCCCTTGATCTGCCCATCAACAAAAAAAAAACAGCCTTGCAGGTCTTGAACCCAGGACCCTATAGTCACAGCAGTTAACCATCAAGCAATCACAGCATTATAGAAGAATGAGGTATCAGCAAACAAGTCTTCACTATAGTAAAATCAAACTGAACCTGTGAAAGGAATCAGTATACAGACATATGTTCCATAACCCACTACATAACATAAATATGTGAACTAGAGTACAGCCGTAAGCCCAGAAGTCAGCTGTAATTGTAATAGAGTGTTGAAGTCCCCAATAAAACACAAGGACCCCATACAGTGTACGTACACATGAATCATGAATACCAGGCATACATATAAGATTTAATGAATAATAAATAAATTCCAAAAATGAAATATAATGCAAAGTCAAATGTAAGCAATGCTAAGCATTGCACAGGCCAGCTTAGGAGGTGTAAGCAATGTGCAGGCCGGCTAACTCAATGTGAAAAGTGTTATATCCCTATAAACAATGCCAAACATAGATAAGCAAGTTTGCCCATAGCTTAACCTTTTCAAAACTGGCCAATCATGAAAAAGTGCAGGAAATCAGCCCTACTTAAACCCAAGAGGCAGGAATACATCTCATAACTGGTTGTAGCTTCCCTTGCAGGCACTATGTCAGGAAGGGGAGAGGGTGTACACTTTCAGGTGCAGTGCTGCTGCATCCAGGAGCCCAGAGTCATGGAAGGACTCCTTGTCAAAGACCATGAACAGAGACTGCTGCAGGGCCAGTACCAGAGCTCCCAATATAAAGAAGATGCATGGGACCGTTTCGCCTGTGACCTCACCAGTGCCATTGGCATATCCCAAACTGGTGAGCAGGTCAGGCATCACTATGCCGACCTGAAACAGTGTAAGGGGGACCTCTTGGAGCAGTGGATCCAAGAAGCTAGAATGCCAGGGGATGTCCCAGCTGTGTGTAAGTATCCCCCCACTAAGTGTGTAATAATTTCCAACTCATGCATATCATGGATAGGTATGGCTAAATATTCCTCTTATGTCCTCCACAGCTACAATCGAGTGGGCCGTGATCCCGGATGCCCATGCCAGTCACCTGGAGAGGTTGCGATGCAAGGCAGGTCAGTAAAACTCTTGCATGTACTTTCATAGGAAATAAATCTAAAAGTTTTAGAAAATTAATTGACTGTATAAAACCTGTATTGTTTAAGGCAAGTACTGCATACACCAGATAATATGGCAGGAAAAGACTCATATAGTATGTATGTAAATAAAAGCGTAATAGCCTGACAATAAAGGTCTAACTGCTGGACTGCATGTGTATACTCTTGTATCATATGGTAATGTAGATTTGCATTCACGTAATAGTACTGTTGTAATAAGCACTGTTACCCACACCGTGCACCATAAATAGAATGTGTAGGAATGCCTGTATATGACTGGTGTAATCCCCAGAGGCCATTTAGTATAACTGAGAGATACATAGACAGAAAACAGGGAAAAGGCAAACAACAAAACCTGAATAGCACATGCAGCTGAGATGTGAACTGTTGTTTTTTTAGCACACACAGCCATGGTTTCAATCCTGCCAGTGGTAGTAGTCTGCATACAGAATCATACCCTACAACTGTACAGATATGTCCAGAATGTCCATTAGAGTGACCCATATCTGTTGCCTGTCAACCTGTCCCGCTGGGAAATCAATGGGATGATCCCAGATGTATAGGCAGAAAATAGGAAATGAAACTGATTGACACACATCTATGAGAACAAAGCTGGCACACTAGCAACTCCCCAAAAATCTTATGAGACTAAGAAGCCACGTATGTCCCATTTACAGACCCATCTTGTCAAGCTGTTGCCAGAGTGTGTACAGTAACAGAGTGAGATGTATGTGTATAATATTAGTGTGGAATCTGGTACTTTGTGTGGCAACATTCAGGTAGTGCTAACAAACATTTCTCATACAGGTTTTTCACATACCAACACTGCGCCCAGAACTACAAGAATGATAACCTGCACTGGTACTGTTTACATTGGTATTGTATGGCATTGTGACTGATGCAGTTACTCTGAATAATGAGATATTACTCATCACTTTTGCCCACACTGTCCTACAAAATATAACTGACTAGGAAATCTGTATAAGCGTGTTATAATACAAGGTCAGAATGCAAAAGCACAGGAGAATTATAACACAGAAAGCAGATAGGAGATATACAACAATATCTATATAGCAGACACAACTGTGATGTACAGTGTTTAAGATGTTGCAGACACAACCATGGTCTGACTCCTATGAGTGGAATTAGTCTGCATACAGAATCATACCCCACAACTATACAGAGAAGACCAGAATGTCCAGTATATGGGCCCATATCTGCTGCCCGTCCCCCTGTCTCCTTGGTAGGTCTGTGGGGTGACCCCAGATGTTTAGCCAGCAAACAGGGAATACAAGTGATTGTCAAATATCTATGAGAACAAACCTGTCACTGTAACAACTCCTGAAACTGTTAAGAGAGTAACAGGCCAAGTATGTCCCATCTACACCCCCATGTTGTTAAGCTGTGACCAGAGTATGTACAGTAACAGG
This sequence comes from Protopterus annectens, assembly GCF_019279795.1. NCBI lineage: Eukaryota > Metazoa > Chordata > Ceratodontiformes > Protopteridae > Protopterus > Protopterus annectens. Next base: position 1,578,504,514 of record NC_056733.1, on the reverse strand, counting down.
GTGAGATGTATGTGCATAATACTAATGTGTAATCTGGAGCTTTGAGTGGCAACATTCAGGTAGTGCTAAAAAACATTGCTCCCACAGGTACATCGGATACGAAGACTGTGCTGAGAAATAAAAAAGCATTATACCCTGTACTGGTACTGTTTCCTCTGGTATTGTAGGGAATTGTGAGTGCTGTAGTTTTGCTGAATAATGAAGTATCACTGATCACTGTCATCCACACTGTGCTACATAATATAACTGTGTAGGAAAGCATGTATATGTGTTTGTCAAGTCACTAATAGTTGAAGAGGGCAATAGTCTAGATATGTCCCGGTACACCTGCATGTGGTCAACACATGGCCAGAGTCTGTGCAGAAAGAGTTGCATAGCTATGTGCACAACATTAACTCAGAATCTAGGAGTATGTGTAGAAGCAGTTGATGTTAACAAACATTTCCTCCACAGGTATACCAGGTAAGAGGTGTATACTGCATGTAACATCAGTTCAGTTATAACAATGACGACAGCCATATCACTGTCCAAACTAAGGCTATAGGGTAGTGTAGTAAGACTTGTAAGGTACAGATAACAGCACTGACTAGGAAAGTAATGTGGACTACAGGAATATACTAGTTGTTAATTGACATCTTTCTCCCCCCCCACCATATCTCCAACAATAAACAACATACCCACCCCAAACGGTATGTAATTACTCCAATGTTCTGATAATGTCCAATTGTTTCATAAATATTTTAATTGTTCCCATGCATGTGCTATATTGAATTATTCCAACATTGTTGGCATGGTGCCATCAATATACCTGCATGTTGTTCTTATTACCGCTGTGGTCCCATATATGCATATGTTCTGTTTGCTATGCAAATGTTCCGTATCTGGTGTCCGGGTTAATGGGAATATCTATGCATGCTGTTATACCTAACCGTGGAATGTGTTGACTATTACTAACCCACATATGATGATAAAATCTAAACACTATGGCACGTTTGGGAAGGCCAGTCCCAGCGGAGCCACCTGTCCCACTTAGCTGGCCGTGGCACCAGGCACCAGCATGTCTGGAGCCTGACCTGGGACTTTCCTGTCTGTTGGTCTTGCACTACCTTTTGATGGAACCACCTCAGGGATGGGTCTCACCCCTCCCTGGGAGTGGGCGCAGACAGGAACCTGTCACCCATCTCCATGTCCGGGTTGTGGTGAGTAGAGAGCTCAACCGGCAATGTGGTGATCTGCTACTCCAACTTGAGGGCCACGTGTCACGATTAGAAGGTCAGCCTGGCTCTGCGACTCAGCCCCCAGCACAGCCACCTTTGGGGCTGTGAAGGTGCAGTGGTGACTGCCCAAGGATGGGGACCTCAGTCACACTGTGTCCACTAGGGGGCTCATGGACTTCCGATTTCCCAACACCCCTCCCCATCAAGGTGTTTACACCCACATGTGTCACATACCGCCCCTGTATGCGTCTTGTTTGTCTTGTCTGTTAACCTACCCAACCTACCTCCCTAAATATACCTACTGTCCCTCCCCAGCATCCCATTCTCACCTGAAAAAAGGGCAATCTGTTCCCAAAAAAAAAAAAACTCGCCCCATACATAGCTGTCCATTTCACACACATGTCCACTGGACATATGTAATCTGGTCTAATTGGCATCACTATTTATTATTGTTGTCCTCACCCCCTCCCAGGGGTTTGAGTGTCCAAATCTACCTCAAAATTCAGTGTATATGCACAGCTGTTGCTGTAGAAGAAATGGGCAGCTATGGACCTTCCACACACCCTTCCTACACATCCCTAGCTATTTTTCCTACTGTCTTTCCCTCTTTGTGCCCCTTTTTCACCACTTTCCTATCAACCCTTTTTTCTTTTCTTTTAAAGAAATTAGCACGGGGTAAGTGGGAGTAAGCAGTTTTAAGCAGCAGTAAGCGGGTTTAAACCTGTTTGCCCAGGGATAAGCAATGTCTACACTAGTTAAGCAATTTAGAAGATAACTGAGTATAAAAAACTGTAATCAGAAGTTAGCAGTGCTTACATCTGTGCAAACCCATGCAAACCCACTTACAACTGCTCAAAAGTGCCTTAGTGACTCTGTATCCATCTGCCCTTGTTCTGCCCAGCAACAAAATAAACAGCCTTTGCAAGGCTCAAACCCATGACCTTGCATACCATAGCCAAAGTGATTTACCACTCAGACATGCTAGATATACATAACCCTGATGTTTATACAAACATATCATCCAGCCCAGTCATTCAACAGTACAGGGAATGTATTTCAACATGCCGATGTATGTGTGTGTATATATATTAATATCTAAACACATACAACATATCTATAGCTTACTAAAATAGAAAAGTCCAGTTTCAGATACATACTGATACCTGGACTGTGTTTAAGTGTCTGTGTTGGCCATACCTTACTTGGGCAAAAAGGAAGTTTCTTTGTTCACCAGTGAGAGTGGGGAGCTCTGAACAGCCTACCTGTCCTTGGAGGAGTGGTTTCTGCCCAGAAACTGTAGTTTTATTGGCTGTTTTGGGCTAATTTCTATCTCTTTAATCTTTCGGATATAAAAAACGCATTTGCTTGGTTTAGCATGCCGGGCAGCACGGTTAGCTAGGGTTAAACTATTCCCAGCTCCACAAAATCTACTCTTCAGTTTTTCCCCTGGAACTAGACAAACCTTCAACTGTAGCACTCAAACCATTAATTTTACAGCCCAGCACTTGCTTGAAACTCTTAACAAGCACTAACTACCCCTAGCACTAGCCCCCCCCCTTATACTGTCCAGAACAACAAGGCTCTCTAATCGTCCCCACCAGTCAATCAGGAAAACAGATCACTCTACCTATTCAGGCATGTCCAAAGGACAGTTTCTGGTGTACTCTCCAGTCCAACTGGTGAATCTGGACATTTTCAGGCAATGTTACAACTGCCTCATGTACACAGACAACCCTCTCCTCCTACATCCAAACACTAACATATGCGAGAGATGCAATTATACAGCAAGACTGGAGGCAAAACTCTCTCAACCCAAGACTGGAACTGACAGTCAAGAGGAGAAAGGTAATACTTGCAACACACCACCAGTCTCACATAGACCTAACAAAACAACACAGGCAAATAACACACATCAATACATGAAAACATACTCAGAGGCTCTAAATAAAAAATCTGCAAAAGCAACAGAGACCTGCAAAGCAGACATCCAAGTAACCTCCACAACCCATCACCAACCATGAAACACATACTTCACATAATGAGTGTGTCACTCAATCACAGCCCTTAAGGCAAAACAACATACCCAACACACTAGTAATAGGTGACTCTATAGTCAAGCACACTGATGTCCCACTAACTAGGCTGGACAAGGAAAAGGTTACAGTTAGCTGCCTGTCGGGCACCAGGATCCGCCACATAACACAAGCACTCAGGTCACTCCAGAACAAGTACAAATATGACTCTGTCATTGTACATGTTGGTGTGAATGACCTGAGACGTACCTTCCTGGACTACATGAAAAGAGACATGAAAGAGCTCTCTGATCATGTAGCCCATGCAGGTATGATCCTGACCCTGAGTAGCATCCTGCCTTCACCATGAATGATGCCACAGTATAAAGACAAAATGATCAATTTCAACAATTGGCTAAGTTTTTGGTGTCATTCAAAGGAGATCCAGTGTCTGTCTGCCTGGGATGACATGCTCTACAAGCCACGTTGCTTCACAGGAGATAGCTTGTACCTGTCACACTTAGGCTTTCGAATACTGGCAAAGTCTCTTGCCAACCCCATAGTGCCTTTTTTAGGCAAGGCTGAAAAGACAAACCCACCACCGTAAATAGCACAAGAAACCAAAAACTGTGGGTAATGCTACTCAACGCCAGAAGTCTAAACCTCAAAATGCACACACTCGAGGCACTCTTCAGTATGGAGAACATCGATATTTGTGCAGTAACAGAAACCTGGTTTAAGGCTCCAGAGAGCACCCCAGCACTACCAGACTATAACTCATACCATACCTTTCGGCCACAGAACCCAGACCAAAACACAAAAGGCAGGGGTGTAGCCATTTTCATCAAGGATACTCACACCTCCAGGATAATGGTGCAGCACAATGCATCAGAGATCATCCAAGTGCAACTAACAATGGGGAAAACTGCAATCCTAATTGTAGCTTGCTACAAATCACCCACCTTGACTCAGGACTCCCATTCCACATTTCTGGAGACACTGGAAAATATGAAGGTCCTACCAAACACCCTAAAACTGGGTGATTTCAACTAAGCAAACTTCAACTGGGAGAACCACTCAAATACTAACTCCCTTGCCAATGCTTCCCAGAATTTATAAACTTGAATGCCCTGGATCAACTGGTCAACACCCCCACCAGAGGGAACAACATATTGGACCTGGTCATCACCAACATGGGCGACCGGTGTTCCACACCTGACGTCAACCCCTCACTGGTTAGATCAGACCATAGACTAATCACTCTGGATATCCACATTCCGCCCCCAATCCCAATCAAGGAAACCACTGTGAAAAACTAATCAAAAGCAAACTTCAAGTTACTTAAGACCGAGGCGGAAAGGTTCACAGCCCCCACGCCAATGGACAATGCTGTCCAAGCTGCTGAAACCTATACAAAGGCACTCTATGACCATCTGCAGGAATGCATGGATCATGCTATCCCAAGTAAAACCAAGACTCACTCCTCCAAGAAAAGTAAACCAGTCTGGTGGACCCCTACCATAAACAGGCTCTACAATAGAAGGAGGAAACTAGTATAGATAAGAGCAAAATCCCTAGAAGGAAAGACATCCCTGATCAGTATCAGCAAGAAACTACAATCCCTCATTATAGGTTCATAGGTTCATAGGTTCATACTAGGCTATCTGCCCGAGGGCATTTACAAGCCTAGCCCATAGTTTTGTGGCTTACACCACCCCTTTAGTATGGGGAACTATACCCATTATTTTGCTGTGCCTCTGTCGAGCAGTGACACTGAGGTAATCCCTGGGGTAAATCATCCAAGGCTAGCTTCGAAAGAAAAATTGCCAAGGCCTCCAAAGATAACCAGAAAGCATTCTTTAGCTATGTAAAGAACCTAAGTGGAAACTATCAGATCTGCTCTGAGTTGTTGCAGAATGGCACAAAATACACTGAATCGACTAATATTGCCAACATTTTGTCAGACAGGTTTAGTGAAAACTTCACACCCCTCTCACCCCCTAAAGAGCCCATAACCATACAAGAAGAAGAATTTAAGGCCCCAGCAATCTCTAACACACAGGTTAAAACAGCCCTAGCCAAAGTCAAAAACACAGCCTCAATGGGACTGGACGGTGTCCCTGGCTGCGTCCTACAAGAGCTCCAAAATAAACTAATCCCACACCTAAGAACACTATTCAAACTCAGCCTCTTTGTAGGCTACTTACCCACAGAGTGGTGCACAGCAACAGTTATCCCACTTCTCAAAGGTGGCACCAAAACAGACCCCGGGAACTATCGCCCTATAAGCCTGACTAGCCTGGTCTGCAAGGCTATGGAGTGCATCATCATAACTCATTAACAGAGACACTGGGAACCTCCAAACTTTGGACCCCACCCAGTTTGGCTTTGTTAAGGGCAGATCATGCCTCCTAACCTTGGTGGACTTCTTTGAGACACTTACCAAGGCATTAGATGAGGATAAGGAGGTCCACACAGCCTACCTAGACCTCGCAAAGGCTTTCAACACCATTCCCCACTCTGGTATTATAGACAAGCTCACCAACCTGAACATTTAGCCCTACATCACGAGATGAGTTGCAAATTGGCTCACGGACAGAACCCACATGGTGAGAGATGCAGACTCTAGGTCCAACTCTAAACCGGTTATAAGTGGTGTTCCCCCAGGGCTCAGTCCTAGGACCCCTCCTGTTCGGTATATACTTCTCAGAGGCACAGGCAAGCACAGGAGGAATTTGGCTGACCAAGTTTGCAGATGACTGCAAACTAGGGGCCATAATTGATTCTCTGGCTGATACAGACACTTTCCAGAAGGGTCTCACTGAGACGGATACCTGGTGTCAAAATCATGGCCTCAACCTGAATGCCAAAAAGTGCATAGTCATCTCCTTTGGAAAAAACAAAATACCTGTGAACTACCACATAGATGGTAGTCCCCTAAATACAAAAAAAGTAATAAGGGATCTGGGGACCCAAGTAGATGGTAATCTCTCCTTTGATAATGATATTGCCAAGGTGGTTAGAAAATCCTTCTATGTGCCCCACCTAATCTCAAAAGGGTTTGCATCCAGATCAAAGGAGGTTATTGGCCTCTCTACCCATCACTTATTAGACCCATTATAGAATACAATGCCCCATTTGGGATGTACCTTACTAGACACCTGCAAAAAGCTGGAAAGACCACAGAAGTACCTCAACAAGAGGATTACAGGTCTCCAACAGATGACCTATGCAGCCCGACTAAAGAAACTCCAGCTGTACTCGGTTGCATACTGCTTACTCAGAGGTGATCTCTGCCTGACATACAAGGCCATGTATAACCCAGAATTGATGGATATACTCCACCTAAAAAAAAACAATCCCTGAGAGCCACACGCTCTAGGAATATAAACCTTACCACAACGTTAAATAGGACGTGCTGGAGGGATAGATTCCTGACACAGAGACTCCCCATGCTTTGGAACAAAATTCCAATATACATCAGGCAGAGCCCCTCACTAGCACTCTTCAAGAGAAACCATGATGGGTGGATGGGAAACAGAAAATTTACCCTGGGAATCAATGCAGTGGCTCTGTTGGACAGAAGCGTAGGGAACTAATGGCTCTGCTGGTCAGAGTCACAGAGAACTAATCTAAGGGGGTGGCAAAAGCCAACACATTCTGGCTAGGCTTGTAAATGCCCTTGGGCAGATAGCCTAGTACTTACCTATGAACCTATGAATCTATATATATGTCGATATATATTTATATATGTATATATATATATATATATATATATATATATATATATATATATATATTTATATATATATATATATATATATATATATATATATACAAATGCATACACCTATAGATATATATGTCTACATCTATATGTCTAAATGTATACAGCAAGTTCTATATATATATATATATATATATATATATATGTAAGCAGATATATATATCTATGTAGGTATATACGGACACACATCTGTAGATAACAAGGGAATATAACAAAAACATATATGTTCAGACGCACTGTTAATGGGGTTGAGAGGCCCCAAACAACATATGTTTTGTACGAATAGCTATACCTCCCCCCACAGCCAAACATGTCCACCCTGCAATACAATACCAAGTGTTGCAGATTCCATAACCAGGACCTGACATGACATGGGCACGAGATGTTAACAGTACTCCATCCCACCTGTATGATGTCAGGCTGGTATCAGTAACATATCATGCAGTACAGTCTGTTCCCATAGGGAATGTACAATGTGGAAGCTATCAACATCCCTGGGATACATATACACAGACACATATATCCAGATAAAGATATACACACACACACACACACACACATATAAATATATATATATATATATATATATATATATATATATATATATATATATATATATATATATATATATATATATATATATATATATATATATATATATATACATACATATATGTATATATATATGTAACTACACATACGCGCAGAGATATGTATAGTAAGATACATATGTAGAAGGTGCACACAATATGGAACAGCCACTATGCCTACAGTTAACACCTTAACAATTGGACACTGTATGATCCACCCATACAAATGACAATCGTTGCCTGCAAAGAGGTCAAAGGATATAAAGAGAGAGAGTGAGAAAGAGAGAGAGAGAGAGAGAGAGAAAAAAAATAACCAAAACAAAAGGTCAAAGTAAATGTCAAAGGAAGAACAAACGATTCTAACATCCAGCAAACCATCCAGAACTGGCATAATTCCCACAACAGGTATGTGAAGTATATATGCATGTAATTGAAAGTAGTACCTGTTCCATAATAATGGGATAGATGATGTGTAATTATTTATATGTGCCATCAGGTGTTGTTGTAATGATGTTCATCTGAACAACCACTATGGACAATAGTGTCTGTCCCTTTGGGTAGTGGGCCATAGCCAACAATTGTGCAGATCAGCACTGACTGACAAGCTGTAGCCATCATAGTGTGTGCTGTGTAATGGGAAGTATGTATATTACATGGCCAATAGCTGGTGGTGGAAGTAATGCCATTATGATGGACACGTGGGACCCACAGCCCACCCCTTGCAGGATATTCAGGTTAATCTGTAATGTAGCATACAGGAATGCCATAGGTGTGTAATAGGGTTACCTGCAGTCTGGTCCTACATATACCCCCCCCTAATGTCAGGCCATGTCCATATGTGGCACATGTCTGTGTTTTAGCAAGGCAGAACAGTGCAGCTGTGCAGGAAGGTGTTGTGTGATTGTGGACCTGATGTCTGAATGTACCCCACATATAGGTATGCATATGTGCACATATGTACACATATAAAATATATAAAGCACATATGTCCACAAATATACAGATACCCATGTGTAGACATATGTATATGAGCACATATATACAACATGACATATATCTACATATATGTAGATATATACCTATATGCACATGTCTACATATATACAAGCACATGCACAAACATATATGTATGTAAATTCATGTCCCCTATATTACTACCACAGTGATGCATGCTATGTGTGAGGCAACAGCACAAATAGCAATACACACAGATATCTACTACTGGCAGTGTGTGCCATAGGGATGGGTATGTCACATGTTAATCCCTTGTTGGGACCACATTGCCCTCACCTGTGAAGTATGCAATGGGAATATGGGGAAGTATGGCAGGTATAGTTGTGGAGGTTGTCAGGGTTGATAGATACAGAGGATAGTTTACAGGGGTGGTTTATGACACATGTGGTGGGTAAACACCCTGGATGGTGTGTGTGGTTTGTGATGTGGATGCCCCATGGGCCCCAATATGGCACAATGGGAGCAAGCCTCCCACCCACTGCAACTCACAACAGCAGTCTACGTCCTGAAGGTGTCTGGCCTGGAAGCTGAGCAGGAGGAGCATGTCAGCCATGTGAATGTGCACTGGGTTCCTCAGAGTGATGTAGCAAATCCCACATGTGTTTGTGGAGCCCGGTACAGAACAGAACTTGACCTGACCTCAGGGGACAGGAACATGTCTGTGTGTGGCCCTGGGGGGGGGGGCATCCCCTGGGTTTGGTTCCACCTGATTGTATTGCTGGAGCAGTACATGAGGAAGCCCCAGGTTGGGACACGCATGTGATGTGGTCAGGTAACATGGGCAGATGGGTTTGGAGAGATGGTTCTGCTGGCCAGTAGTATATATACATGTTATTGTGTCACTTTTATAGAACATATGTTGATAGTAATAGTCTACACAATCCCGGAACATGTTCAACAGCATGCATAGATATCCCCAATAACACAGAATGTCAGATGTGCAGCAATCACAAAGCAGCCATAATACAGGCATATATGGAACCATAGTGGCCCTGACAATGGCATGCATGTGAATAGTCTGTAACAGGCCAGCAATGCTAGTGTCTACACAGGGAATATGGCTACAATCACATAGCAGAAGTGTGGTACAATACAATATCTGTCCAACTGGTAGGTAAGCTGTAACCATACCTAATGAGTTGTGTGCACAGTTTGTTGAAGATGATATGGTGGAGGGTGACACAGATGTGTATTACAAACTGTGGTAACCTTGCTGTATGAGTTGCTCAGAACTGTTTCCACCTTTATGTCTTTCAGCTTAGATGTCACATGCACAGTTGCCTACCTATTTGACAGCTGAGAATGATGTGCTTATCACACACCTGATGCAGCACTACACATTGCTGTTTGGCAGAGCTGCCCATGAACAGCAGGAGTGGATCGTCTTGTGGAATGACATAGTCCACAGGGTCAATGATGTCGGACTGCACAACCGCAGTTATGAGCAGGTCCGGCATCATTGTACTGACCTGCTTTGCAATGCCCGTTGGTGTGCTGCTGCAGTCTGGGGGGATCACGTCACCACAGGGGGGCATGCCATCCATCCCCTCTGTGGAGGAGCTCCTGGCCAGCCACAAACTGCTGGACACCTTTGTTGAGGTGGGTGGCACCCACACACCAGCCAAGGAGCATGCAGGTAAAGACACAGTGCATATCAGTAGACCACTGTTGTGTATACACCCACATCTGTACAGGTAGATCATGCATATCTGACATGTCATAGATATATTGTGTTGCTGCATTGTAGTGATAAACAGATGTCCAGATGTGGTAGTATTGAGGAAATGTACCTTTGATGTATTGTAATACTGCACCCACCCTGTAGCACTGCCACAGGTGTGGCCACTGACATTGCATCTCTCACCCTCTTATGTAGGTCCCTCTGGGATACCACCAAGGCAGCAGCCTGTAGCTGGTGAGTATGGTTTATGTAGATGCTTGCCAACACACTGGGCATGTAATGGCAATGGTATATTCCATGCACACATCTAACGCACATACCCTGAATGCATGCTGCACATGTGTACGTATTGTTGCTGTGAAATGCATGGCATCACAGGAGTGACCATAATAGCGTATGGGAAGGGTATGTCAGACACCTGCATGATAATTAACATCCTGTCATTGTGGAATGTGTCCACAGGGAGTAACATAATGGTGGGAGACATGGCCTACAGTAGGGATATGTTCGGAACAACACCCATATACAGTGCAACAGCAGTGTATATACCTGTAAGACAATGGCAACTACTGCAAAGATACACTATGGCATAAGGCATTACAATAGTCCACATTATCAGCTGGGTCCAGGCTGTAACATGTGGTGTTCAGTGTATGGGACACTGCAAACTGACAGACATGTGTAGGGCATACTTGTCATGCATCTGCATAAAGGCTGAAGGGGGATGTCAGCATGACACACCAGTGCAGTGCAGCAGGGATCCTAAGGATGCTAGGAATGGCAATATCTGCACATAGTCAGGTTCAAGACCTGTGGCAGCTGTAACCCTACCCCCACAGCAATAGTGACGGCAATGTGTGAACACCATGGGATGTGCACATGAGTAGACCTTGCAATCAAGCAGAATAGGGGGACATGTGTAGGGCAGTCTGAACATACACTGGCAAATGCAGATGGCCTATGCTGGTATACACCTGCCAGGAGTAGTGACTGCTGTAGTACACATAACAAGAGGTGCGATAAACTGTCATGATAAGGATGTGCACACATATGCCCACATGGTGGGTATGCATCATGGTCAGCAGCCACACACCTAACACAATCTGTATACACTGCATGTGAAAGTACAGGACATATGTCACATATGGGGCTCATGTACTGCTAAGATATGCGGTGATGTGATCCCATGGCAGATCAAGGATGGGTGCATCAAATCACTAAAGGTGTGTACACCCCCAAAGCCACAGTATGCTCTGATGGTTGTCAGTGTAAGAGTAATGGACTGGTCATACATTGTCCGCTGATGTTGGGAGGTGCGCATCAGACATCAGGCATTCACAAATGACATCTGTCCACATATCATACCAGGTATGTGTTGCTGGAAAACATAGGGGCTGTGAGCATTAAATCTGACATAACTGACACAGTACTACACATTCAGCAATGGACCGTACACCTGTGAGGTGTGGTGCACAGTACATGGCAGGGTGCAGAACAGGTGCAGAGAAATACTGTGTTCATGGGCACAGTGGTATCCAGGGGGAAGGGGCTTCACCTAGTGACACAGCACATGCATCACATACATGTATACTGTTGCTAGCATGGATTGACTATAGCTGCACTGCATGCTGTCGGGTACCATATGTTATGCATGTTGACAGAGGGGTAATAGGAGGATTGTGTGTACTTTCATTGTGCAACCTCACCTGTATGTGTGTGTACGTCCTGGTGGGTAGTCAGTTTGTCTGTAGGGTCACTCTGGTGAAGTGGAGGGAGGTTGATGCATGTAGGATGCTTGTGTGCATGTGTGTGTGGTTGTGGGACTGGCCATACGTACACATGTGTGATTGTGGGGTGTTCATACAGCAGTATCCCCCTCTGGGATCATGCAGTACATGTACATGGACTGCCACATTACACACCAGGAATACCTGTCATGTGTGTAATCACAGGACAGCAGATAGTATAATATGGTCTGTAGCATGAAACAGGCATCCAGAGGGAAGGCAGACACCAGGTACACCCTTAATATTGCATTCAGCAGAGAGGTCACCTACAACCCACGTTTGCAGCACTACAGATGCATTGGGAAAGTACTTGTCAACACCAGGGAGTGTATCCAAATATTACAGTTGTCACCTGATAGGCTGAAGGAGCAGCATATGTGGCATGTACTGAGCATTAATTACACATGTCACACCAGTGCATGATATTATGGATAGAACATAGTAGCTCACACATATAGGAGCCATGTTCATCATGTCCAGTCATGCAGAGGGTGCATACTGAATGACAGCAGTGAGGCCATATAAAACCACTACACACAAGTCAGGCAGGTAAAGTAGCAACAAACCCTGTGTTGTGACCACTTGTGTAGGCATTTAGAGGACTGATATGTTAATGAGTGGTATCAATGTGTGTATGTTAACAAGTGTGATGCAGGATGGGGTACCACATGGGCATTTATGTAGGACTGTCTGTAAAGCCATGGACAGGTAGGTATTACAGAGGTGTGTGTGTATACTGTTAGGCAATGCTGCACAGGTTTTAAAGTGCATTTATTGTTTTCCCGCACAGGTGGCGAGGTGGGTCAGGGTCCCTCCTGCATGCAATCTGATGTCAGTGTCCATACAGACACCAAAGCTGATGCACAGGTGGGGTTGTCAGGGGCCAACAATGCACCAACAATTGACATCCCCCTTTTAGCACCCCCAACCCTGCACACAGTATCAGTGCCTATACAAACCCCATCACCAGTGGCCATAGCGGAGGGGCAGCTGGCATTTGGTGGCAGTGCACAAGAAAGTGTGGTAACCATGCCTACTGTGTCCTATCACAGCAGGCATAGCCGGATGTCCAGCAGGGCACCACATAGGCAGATGTTCCAGGGTGCTTGTGGTAGGGCCACTGAACATCATGCCCCTGGCAGAGGCAACATAGCTGGTACCAGCTAAGGAAATGAAGGCAAAAACCAAACCAAATAAAACAAAAAACACTGGCAGATGTAGTCCCAAGAAGCACCGAACACAGATGTGAATCGGAACAATACTTTAATGTTGATAAAACAATAAAAATCAATCCATAAGCACTTTTGTTAAGACAGTGTTAACTTCATCAGACAAAGTTTAAAATGCAGAACAACCATTTAAATATGTTAAGAATCAATCTGATTGGGCACAGGGCACTAGCTGAAGTATTCCTAAACAAAAATCACATTTAATTAATGACTTAGATTACACACTTAGTTGCCTCCCCCCCCCCCACTTTTTATACACATACCTACCTGCACTACTTTTTAATTCATGTACTATCATATATCTGAACCCTGTTGCACATATAGACTTATATAGACTTTTATGGAGCATTTTTATATAGTTACACTTGAATCAATTTATTTTACCCTTTTTTTTCCTCTTCATGCTACACTATGGATGTTTTATAACTTTTTATAACATTTCACTATCTTATTTTACATTTGTTTTAGGTCATAGATGTGTATTTATACTATGTCCTTCTGTATTATGATGAATAAACTATCTTAGCTTTTTAAATGTATTTTAGAAGTATATCAGAAGGATTTCTGTATATATGTAAATGAACTAGAGTTTAAGTCAATTAACTATGTCATGTGCACCAATGAACTTCTTCCATTGTATATTTAAATGCTTTGTTTTTAATGGCAGTTGTTGAAGTTTTGAAAAAGCCATTTGGTGAAAAAAGCTTAACTCTAGCTAGCTATTAAAGTTCTCGTTTGGATTATACTTTTGTGCGATTCTTTTTGGGTTGAAGAACCAGCTACACTTGCTTTACTTTGCAGCATACTACTTTTATGAGCTGAAAAAGCTGTTTTACTTTGGAAATAGAGGTTTGCTGTTTTTGTTTTTGTTATTTTACTTTGTGAACTGATTTTTACTGCAAAGCCATTTCGCTCCCTTTTGTGGTTAATTTATTTATGATACACTGTCGCCTGAATTAGAGCTGCCATCTTTTACTGCAAGCAACTTGTTGCCTGGTTTTATTTTATAGACTATAATACCTTAAAAACAGTATGAAAAAGTGGCTTTGATGTATAAAAACCATGTTGTAAATAAATACACACTCATATAAGTCATTGTAACTGAAGCATAAACTAGAACAAATTAGTTAAAACCTTATGTTGATATTTTAAACTCATACATAAAAATAATAACAATTATGACGGTCAGTGCAAAGTAAAGTGCTAGTGCCAAAACATATACTTTATGTTATTTTATTCCTCTCAAGAGCCTTTAGTTTAAAAACAGGAGTGATGGACTTCCTGTCATTAATGCCAAGCCATTTGTCTGCATGTAACAGAACCTGCCACCTAAGATCTTTTAACTGCAACTGGAGTCCCCAAGTTTTCTTGTCACTGATGTCTACGTGGTCAATAGCCATAAACTTAAAGTTGTGGCTGGTGCTGTCATGGATGTGCCTGGCTAGTGCATTGTTCATGTTATTCTTCCTTGTAAATCCTAGCACTAAATTTTCTTTCTGTTTTGCCTATATAAAATACTGGGCACTGGTCACATGTGGCCACGTAGACCACTGCCTTGGAAGAACAATTGTATATTTGCCTTTTACAAGAAAATCCATGTTGTTTATTATGAACTTGTTCCCTGTTTTAACTTTGTGACACCAGTTGCAAGACTCACATTTAGACATGCCCAAGTGACCCATTGTAGATTGGGTGAACCCTTTCTTTAGGAGGTCTTTCAAATTAGAACCTCTCCTATATGTTACTACTGGTCGATCACTTAGATGGGTCCTGATGTCCAAATCTTCCATCAAAATATCTAAATTTTTGTGAAAGATTGACATCAGGCTATGTTTTTCAGAGTTGAATGTGAATATTATAGATCTAAGGAATGGGCTCTTATTCCTATCCAGTCTTCTCATTACAACTTTGGGTGAGCTGTTATCTGGTGTGCAACCCCCTACTATGGGCTTAAAATGGCCTACTCTTCTTTTTTCTATGACTTAATTTATGAGGTCATTAAGAAATTAAGCTGGATAAGCCCTTACTAAAAACATATATTTTTAAGTTACTACACTCTAAGATGAAATCCTCATCCCCAGAGATCATACGGGCAGCTCAGACTAGTTGCCCTTTAACCACTGACCTCTTTTGATGTTTGGGATGGGAGATGGTGTAGTGCAGAAAAGAGTTTGAGTAGGTTTCTTTTCTATGGATTTTAGTGCCATACCTTCCATTATGTGTGTCTTTGTACAAATGGACATCAAAGTAGTCCATATAGTCTAGGTTAATAACCCAGGTGAACTGCAAAAACATGGTTGTCATATTGAGATATCCCAAAAACTCATCAAGTTCAGAGGAGGACCCCTTTCAAATTAAACTAATGTCGTCCTGGCATCTATAGTATAATTTAACACAAGAGTAATAATGTGACTGAAATACAAAATTCCTCTCCCAATAAGCCATGACCATGTTTGTGAATGCTCCACCACAAGCTGATCTCATGGCCACCACAATAGTTTGCAAAACGTATCTGTCATTAAAGGAAAAATAATTATTTGTCAAAACAATTTCTAACAATTCTAGAATTAAATTAATCTTCTCCTGGTTTACTTTATGTTGTAACAACAAGTCACCAACCCAGTCTAGGCAGATGCCTTGTGGAATGACAGTATACAAGTCCTTCACATCTATTGTGACCAATATATCATTTACATTATAATCAATTTTGTTAACGTGTTCTAAGAAGGTACAGGAATCCTTGCAAATCTGTTTTTCCTTTTGCAGTATTTTCTTAAGATTGTGGTCTAAAAATTGGGCACAAGCCATGGTAATGGAATCCCTTCCATCCACTAAGGGTCTCATGGGGGGATTTGAGAGGCCCTTGTGGGTCTTAGGGATGCCAAAAAACACTGGAACTCTTGGACTAATGATGTTCAAATAGTTGTGCAAGGAAAGATTAATCCTTCTCTCCAAGAATATGTCTGTTAGTTGGCCATATATCCTCCTGTATGCAGTGTTTATCTCATTAAGGGAAAACTCTGTGTAGTTTGTAGTGTCTTAGATGGTCAACATCTTGGTGGTGTATGTGGAAGAATCCATAATTACCACCCCTCTTCCTTCATCAGGTTTCATAACCCTCACATCTTGTAGTTGTAATATTGATAAACTATGATATTCCCTTTGGTTCATATTCCCAGAATAGCGGGGTGTTCTGTGTTTTCTCTTATTTAAATTATATAAGTCAAGTTCACATAGTTATGTCGTTTGGTGACAGTGCACAGGAAAGTGTGGTAACAATGCCTACTGTGTCTGGTCACAGCAGACATAGCCACATAGGCAGATGTGCCAGGGTGCTCGTGGTAGGGCCTCTGGATATCATGCCCCTGGCAGAGGCGACATAGCTTGTACCAGCAGGCGCATGTTTCAGGCTGTCATGGTGGTGCAGGCACATATAGAACATTACCACAGACAAGGCCAAGGCTGCAGAGGGCTGCTCTCATATCTGCAAATGACAATGCCTGTGAACTGACTGGTGTCATCCATGGATTAACTGAGTTCATGGATAGATGGTCTGGTGAGATGATAGCCCTCATTGACTGTTGTCTGTCTGTGCTTGAACGTGTGGTGGGAGTGCGGTGATGGCTGCATGGACGTACGCCAGCAACGTGAATAGCTGGTATTCAATGTTGATGTGCTAGGACACCAAGGGGCTCCCATAGTGGCAGTATGAGCCCCAGCACTGCTGGGAGGGCACTGTCCACACCACACCACAGCAGGCCACAAGCACATGGTTCTGGCCAGTCCCAGGAGGGACCGGGTACCAGCAGACATTTGTCATCATCAGGTGAGAGTGGCACATCAAGGCCTGTAACTGGATGTGTCCATGGAAACCCTGGCAGGCACAGTCCACATGTCCATGGTCGGAGGCAGTGAACTGCACACTCTGTCAGGTATAGGTTCATAGGTTCATTGGTAGGTACTAGGCTATTGGCCCTAGGGCCTATATAAGCCTAGCCAAATGGTACCCTGGCGTTTGCCACCCAAGAAAATTATTTCCCTATGCCCCTGTGAAGCAGAGCCACAGAAGTGATCCCCGGGGTGAATTTCTTATCTCCATCCAATCATCAAGATTTTTCTTGAAGAGTGCTAATGAGGAGCTTTGTTTGATATAGATAGGTAGTTGTTCCAGAGTATGGGAAGTGTCTGGGATAGGAATCTATCCCTCCAGCATGTTCTGTTTATTGTGGTGACAAGGTATAGGTCCCTAGAGCGTGTAGCTCAGAGGGATTGGGATTTCTATAAGTGGAGCATGTCCAACAGATCTAGGTTTGACATAGCTTTGTATGTTAGGCAGAGATCGCCTCTGAGTAGGCAATATGTGACAGAGTAAAGCTGGAGTTTTTTGAGACGGTCTGCATAGGGCATCTGTTTGAAGCCAGTAATCCTCTTTGTGAGGTATTTCTGTGGCCTTTCTAGTTGTTGTAGATATCTTGTGAGGTACATACCAAAAGGGGCATTGTACTCTATAATGGGTCTAATGAGTGATGAGTAGAGGGGAACAATGATCTCTTTTTTCCTGGATGAGAAACCTTTTGTGATGAGGTGTGCCATGTAGAAGGATTTCCTGACTACTGTGAGGATGTGAATATCAAAGGAGAGACTACTGTCCACCTGTGTCCCAAGGTCTGTTATCACACTTTCAGTGTTAAGTAGATTACCACCTATGTGGTAGTTCATGGGTACAGAGCTTTTACCAAAAGGGATGACAATGCACTTTTTGGCATTGAGCTTGAGGACATGGCTTTGACACCAGGCATCTGTCTCAGTGAGGCTCTTTTGTAGGATGTCCACATCGTTAAGAGTTTTGATTATGGCTCCTAGTTTGCAGTCATCTGCGAACTTTGTTAGCCAAAGGCCTTCTGTGTTAGCCTGTACTTCAGAGAAGTAGATACCAAACAGGAGAGGACATAGGACTGAACCCTGTGGTACACCAATTGTCACTGGTCTGAAGTTGGATTCAGAGTCTACTACTTTCATAGTGTGGGTTCTGTCAGTGAGCCAGTTGGCAACCCATCTTGTGACATAGGGATTTATACCTAATTTAGTGAGTTTATCTATAATTTCAGAGTGGGGGATGGTGTCAAAAGCCTTGGCGAGATCCAGAGAGGCTGTGTGAACCACCTTACCCTCAACTATGGCTTTGGTGACCACTTCAAAGAAGTCTATCAGGTTTAGGAGATATGATCTGCCTTTTACAAATGAGAACTGGGTAAGATCCAGAGTTTGGAGATTACCAGTGTCATTGTTTATAAGTTCCATGATGATACGTTCCATAGTCTTGCAGACCAGGATTGTCAGGCTAATGGGGTGGTAGTTCCCAGGGTCCATGGTGGCTCCCCCTTTGTGGAGTGCAATAACCATTGCTGTGCACCATTCAGTGGGCACAAAGCCTGAGTTGAGGCTATGATTGAACATGGTACTTAGGTGGGGTGCCAGTTCGTTCTGTAGTTCATGTAGAATGCAACCTGGGATGTTGTCAGGTCCCATGGATGCTGTCTTCTTGGCTTTGGAGAGTGTGTTTTTATCTGTGCAGCCATGATTACAGGAACTTTGCATTCTTCCAGTATAGAGATGGGCCCTTCAGGGGGTGAGAGAGGGGTAAAGTTAGCACTGAACCTATCTGCCATGATGTTGGCAATATCAGTTGATTCTGTATATTTAGTGTCATTGGTCTGCAGCTGTTCATAAACACCTGTGTAGGGCAGCCACATGGCAGAACTGTGTGCATGCATACCCACACACTATGCAAACACACCTAGGGCAACCCAATACCTACACACACACCACATCACCATGCCTAGCTCACCACAGTACACCCCTCACCCACACACATGGTGTCAAATGTATGGCCCACTCTCGGCCTCTTGCAAACCAACATCACACCCTGTGCATATGACGGTATCTGTGCCACATCCCTGTCATCCATACCATCAATGCAGGAACAGGCTAACATGGTTCTGATGCACATTGTGACTGTACTACAGTGTAACACAGTACTGTAGTGTAACATGTTGTAAGGAGTAAAGTGTAATGCATAAATGTCAGGTAGTGCAGCCATCCAGCAATGATGCCTTATAGCTGTTAGTAACACTGGTTGGTTGTGGTCTCTATATTGTTATCCATTTGTGCTGTAGGTGTACATGTGTCAGAACAAAGATGCCCATTGCATATGATGATACCTGTGCCATATCTCTGTCATCCATACCATCAATGCAGGGACAGGCTAATATGGTTCTGATGCACATGGTGACTGTACTACAGTGTACCACAGTATTGCAGTGTAACATGTTGCAAGGAGTAAAGTGTAATGCATCAATGGCAGGTAGTATAGCTGTCCAGCACTGATGCCTTATAGCTGTTAGTAACACTGGTTGATTGTGGTCTTTATATTGTTATCCATTTGTATTATAGGTGTACATGTGTCAGCACAAGGATGCCCTGTGCATATGACGATACCTATGCCACATCCCTGTCATCCATACCATCAATGCAGGGACAGGGTAATATGGTTCTGATGCACACGGTGATTGTACTACAGTGTATCACAGTACTGCAGTGTAACATGTTGTAAGGAGTAAAGTGTAGTGCATAAATGACAGGTAGTGTAGCCATCCAGCAATGATGCATTATAGCTGTTAGTAACACTGGTTGATTGCTGTCCCTATAATGTTATCCATTTGTGTTGTAGGTGTACATGTGTCAGCATGAGTATGGTCTGCAGTCATATGCCATAACGGGGTATGGCACTGTGGTGACACCATGGCTATGACATATCTGGGGTACAGTTAAACACATGTCACAGGTAACTAAAACGGTTATTGCCTGTGCCACATGGACAGGTGACCCACTGAGGTGTGTATACC
>NC_056733.1:1578359292-1578479292 GCF_019279795.1 Protopterus annectens | reverse complement strand
GTACTGTACACTCAACTACAGAATATCCAGGTGATGTCATCAAATACAACCCCTACTATACATAACATGTGTAGCAGTCTGATGTCTCACTGGCTTGTTATCAGATATTATGTCACTAATTATGGGGTACAGCACATATGCACCTCTTACTGCATGACATATGTACAAAGGTTGACAGAGTTGTGGCTGGAGGCACATACACAGGGCCAATATTGACATGCTGCAGTGATAACCTCATACATTTACTGTTGTAATAGGGTTTGTTGCAACTTTGTAGGTAAAATGTGGAACTCCCTACCGACCATGCTCACCTCAGAACCCTCACTCCTACAATTCAAAAAAAGCTTAAACCCCATCTCAATACTCTCTGGCAATGTCCCTGTTCCAAACCTGATTAACCACTATCATTTACCCTTCTCTTACCTCACTATCCTTAACTGCTTTTTAACAAGGCGCCTCGCCTTTGTAACTGACCTATGTTTTTTTTATATGCTGCTGTTGTTTTTTTTCTCAAGATGTGATGTATCTTTATATTGTATTTAGAACTCAACAATCTTCCTTTTTTTGCATTAACAATGTTCATATGTCTGATATGTACTTGGAGCTTTTCTCCCCGGGCCTCCGCTGAAAATGGACATGTATCCAGTCGGACTCTCCCGGTTAACAAATGTAAAATAAATAAATAAATAAATAAATATGTCCTATGAGAGATGTGAAGTCAGTAACTCTCACAGCTGTCACCATCTACAGACTGCAATCCTCACACTAACCTTCTGCAGTCCACAGATAGGTACTCTGTGGGTAACACAGGTCTATATTATAACCACAAATGCCTAGGTTGTTGAATACAGCATGATCAACACCTATTACGTGAACGCACAATTCACTGAAACCTCAAAACGCATAAATACACATCACCGAATTCTTTTGTTTGGCCAACACCATTCCACCCACTAACAAAAACAAAACATACTTCCCACTACACCGCTCGCTACACACTACCCACCCAAACAAAATAAATAAACCACATACATATACTAACCTAAACCCTACTTCTAAACCTACACTAGCCCTTACATACATTACTTTCTATGCATTTACCTTAACCCGAACCCTAACCCTAAGGTCCGTAACTATTGCACACTTAAATCTTTCAAAAACACTCCATCTTTATTAAACAACCAGTTTTAGCGCTTTCATCTCTCCGTAATTTTAATCTGTTAAGAGAAATGTTTTCAGAAAGAGGATACCCCATAGCTTTGATTAATTCTATTTTACATGATATTTATAACCAATGGGGGCATAGGTATTTGCCCTTACTAGGTTCAGGTACTACATTTGGAATTTCAGGAGAGAATATGGGTAACAATGCATTTATTCCCACTTGTAATTTCAATACAGCATGTGTTCTGACATACAATAACAGAACACCTGCTATCAAGAATATTTTTGAAAGAAATTGAAACATCTTTAGAACTAATGATGTTAAACATAGGAAGGTGGGCAACAAACCTAGATTTGTGAATAGGGTGGGTAAAAACATGAAACAATTATTAGAATACAAGGCAGGTAATATTTGTATTGATAAGGAGGGTACCAAAAGATGTGGTATGTGCCATTACTGTTCTTTTATCAACATTGAACCCACTTTAGTGTTGGATAATATTATGAAGAGTAGGGTACATCTATTAAAAGGTAATTGCAACACTAGGGGTGTGATTTATTTGGCTACATGTTATACCTGCAAATATTTTTATATAGGTAAGACTGAATGTCTGCTTAAAAACAGAATTTATGAACATCTGTATGAAATAAAAAATTGTAAAATAAAAATGCCCTTTATAAACATAGTATAGTTTGTGATGGTTTTGTAAAATTTTTGTTTGGTATCTTGGACATAGTTAAAATAGATATCACAGGTGGTGACTGGAAAAATCTTTTGAAAAAGAAAGAAAGCCAGTGGCAGTTTAGGTTGGCTTCCATGTATCCCCCGGGGCTTAATGAATTTGTGTCCTTGGTACCTCTGCTTACAGAAAGTTCAAACAATTTGTAAACTATTGAATGAAAAATACAATATTATCCTACATACAAATATGCATTTTTATTTATTTTTATTTATTTATATTTTTTATAATACATTTCCATAATATATTTTTACAATTTGGTTATGCTTCAAGACCCATTGTGCCAACAGTATAACTAGGTATATCAAATTGATGTTCTAACAAAGGTTTTTAGAGAGTATTTATTGTTTTAAATGTTTAATTGATTATGTGATGTCATTAATTAGAAACAGTATTTAAACGGTTAATTAATTACAGCTATTTGTTTCTGATGAAGTCTCTTACGGAGAGATGAAAGCGCTAAAACTGGTTGTTTAATAAAGATGGAGTGTTTTTGGAAGATTTAATTGGCGTCCTGGATTCCTGGTTCACCTTACATTTATCCAACAGTTTTATCCATTTTTTTTGTTGCTCACTATTGCACACTTACCTTACAGAGCTATACCGCAGAAGGGCCAACTATGCTGAATAGGGATTTAGAACTTCACAGTTTCTGGCATTCGGTGTTCTCGCAGTTTGCTTATTTGGTGTCGATCATGCCATATTCAACATCCTAAGCATTTGCACTTCCAATATCGACCCGGGTAACACATGAAACAAAAGGCACCACATACTGCCCAGTCAGCAGATGACCCTACAGATGGGCTTCCCTCATACACATAGCACTGACATGGCAGTTATTAAAACATGTAGGACAGCCATATTCACACATGCCCTGTTAAACCAACATTACACCAAATGCAGTATAGCAGCACTTACAGTCTGTAGTCAGGTCAGGCACATCCCCCCTGCTGTGTGCTGCCTTGTTTCCACAGTGTATGTTGTTAGAGGTAAATCCCCAATCCCATCTGAGATGCTGTTTGCCAAACAGCAGAACGAGTTCCTGCTCACAGTGACTGAAAAGGGCCAACAACAACATGATGTCCCTAGATATTGGAGTGCATTTCCATGCAATTGGCAATGGGAATGTTACCACAGCTGTTCCACATGCGATCAGCTAGAAGAGTGCTGCAGTTCATGCAGATGCCATCAGCCAATCATAACTATCACTTAAAATACACGTGCTGCTGCCTAAGCAAAGCAGGTGTAGGTCTCCACATCCACCAGAGAGGGAGTGAGAGGTAGGCAGAGGCAAAGAAAAGTCAGGGAGGGGTGGGAGAGTAAAACTTAAGCATGTGTGTGTCACACACCTACCAGCACAGGGTATCAAACCCCATATGGCTATTTAGTGCTATCACATTTCTATGCAGTTATTGGATGCGCAAAATAGGTTACATATTGAAGAGCCCTCAAAACGTATATGTGATGGTGAGTGGCATGTGCAACAGGGATATGGTAGCTATACAGTAGGTGTAGTACACGTGCCTGTCTGCATGAAGAGGTGCCAGTATCAACACAGACATACTCTCAAAAGGACGCACACACATTGACACACTTGGCAGGGCCAGAAATACAACTCATCACTAGTGAGATTGCCACAACACATTACTGTACAGGTATCACATACATAACAGGGGTCATACAGAGGTTATATGAGCAAAGGGTATGTGGAGGTGCCTGACATGCTTCAGTATGCCAATGGGGGTTGTAGTGAGTGTGAATGTGATCATATACATCATACAACACATACACACACACACACACACACACACACACACACACACACACACGCACACACGATGCCAGTACTGACATGCATGGGTGCATTACTTCATGGGTATGTAGTAGTCGACTGTGCCAGACAGCTATTCAAGGACAAGGTGATAGGTATACCTTGGCACCATCACACATGACAATGGTCTGCATTGTGGCTCAGGGGTGTTGTTTCTGGACTTGCCCACACAGGTGGGTATTGTATTCACCATCCAGTCACCTGAGTGATGATTGCATGTGGCCAATGCTCTGCATTGCTTGCCATGTATGTGATCCTCAGTCAATGACATGGACAGTTTCTGGAATGTGCACACCTCCCACATGCATGTACAGTGACATGTGGAACTGTACCTGGGGTGTCTGGCCCATGTTGTGTACACAGATTGCTATCATCAGATGTGCCCGTCCTGGCCTCATGTTGTGGGAACTGTTAATGGACAGCAGTTTTACCCTGCACCTACATTGATAGCATGATACCAGCATTCCCTGGTTTGAGTGGCATCTGTCCATACAGGGCATGTTTTTCAGGCATGGTATGTCCTTTGTAGGTCACATTTGATGGCACCACAGGTGTTGCAGGTGTCCAGTGGGGAACATGGGGAAGGTGCACTGTCAGCATGTATGTGCCTATTAGACAGTTGGACATGGTGCCATGCCCTCTCTAGCCCACTGCAATCACACCACAGTTACTGTCAGTGGGCAATATGCAGGGTACTACCAACATAGCGGCTGTTGCCTAGGCAAATGTGTGTGTGTGTATGTGCATGAGATATGGGTTGAGAGTGTTCTCTGGGTAATACTAGGGTTGCTAACTCTGTTTGACTGGCATTGATGTCACATGTAGTGGTATGGATTTGCACCCCAGCCTCTCGGCTATTTCACATCTGTTATCCCTGTACAGTGGACATTGTGATATATACTAGGGCCACAGTATAAGAAATTTGCAAAACCCACTCCACATTGAGTCCACTTGTTACAAACTTGCATTCACCTCCACACAGGATACAAATTACAAACACACACACACCTGTCATGTCTGGGATTAGAACTCCTACCTAAATAATTTATTACACTACAGCACTACGCAGTTATAGGATGTGCTACAGAGATTACTGGTGTACTCCTTCCCCAAAGGTGTATTCTACAATAAATGATATCAGCAGGATTGACAAAGTAGGGCATTTGAATTGTAGTGAGTGTGGCTAGACTATAATACATTGCTCCCTACACAGACATTGAAACACACACAAATCATCCACAACTGCCATGTGTGGAAATAGAACCCCTACCAGAGTTCTATATCACACTACAGCATGAAGCTGTTATAGGATGCACCACAGGAATTACTGGAGTACTTTTTCCCCAAAGGTGTATTTCACAATGAATGACATCAGCAGGATTACCAAAGTAGGGCATTTGAATTGTAGTGAGTGTGGCTAGGCTAAAACACATTGCTTCCTACACAGACATATAAACACACACAAAACATCCGCAACTGCCATGTGTGGGAATAGAACCCCTACCAGAGCTCTATATCACACTACAGCATGAAGCTATTATAAGATGCACCACAGAAATTACTGTAGTACTCTTTCCCCAAAGGTGTATTTCACAATGAACGACATCATCAGGATTACCAAAGTAAGGCATTTGAATTGTAGTGAGTGTGGCTAGGCTAAATGTATTGCTCCCTACACAGACATAGAAACATACACAAAACAATCCACAACTGCCACATGTGGGAATAGAACTCCTACCAGAGCTCTATATCACACTACAACATGCACCATAGGGATTACTTGAGTACTCTTTCCCCAAAGGTGTATTTCACAGTGAATGGCATTGTCAGGATTGCCATTGTAGGGCATTTGAATCATAGTGTGTTTAACTAGCATAAAAAGCATTGCTCCCTACATAGACAGGGATACACGCACTTGCCATGTTTGGGTTCAGAACTCCTACCTAACTAGTTTATCACACTACAGCCATACACAGTTATAGGACGTGCCACAGAGATTACTGGGCTCTAGCTTTCCAAAAGGTGTATTTCACAATGTATAACATCAGCAGCCTTGCCAAAGTAGGGCATTTGAATTGTAGTGAGTGTGACTAGCCTAAAAAGCATTGTTTTCTACACAGATACAAACACAGTTGCTATGTCTGCAATTAGAACTCCTACCTAACTAGTTTATCACACTACAGCAGTACTCAGTTATAGGACCCGCCACGGAGATTACTGGGCTACAGCTTTCTGAAAGGTGTATTTCACAGTGTATGACATCAGCAGCCTTGACAAAGTAGGGCATTTGAATTGTAGTGAGTGTGACTAGCCTAAAATGCATGACTCTCTACAAAGACAGAAACACACACACATGCACACACACACACACACATACACACACACACACACACACACACACACACACACACACACACACACACACACACACACACACACACACAGTTGCCATATCTGGGATTAGAACTCCTACCTAACTAGTTTATCACACTATAGTAGTATGTAGTTATAGGATGTGCCATGGAGATTACTGGGCTACAGCTTTCCGAAAGGTGTATTTCACAGTGTATGACATCAGCAGCCTTGACAAAGCAGGGCATTTGAAATGTAGTGAGTGTGACTAGCCTAAAACGCATTGCTCTCTCCACAGACAGACACACACACACATACACACACACACACACACACACACACACACACACACACACACACACACACACACACACACATACATACACACACACACACAGTTGCCATGTATGGGATTAGAACTCTTAACTAACTAGTTTATCACATTACAGCAGTACACAGTTATAGGACGCACCACAGACATTACTGGGGTACAGTTTTCCAAAATGCGTATTTCACAGTGTATGACATCAGCAGCCTTGACAAATTAGGCAAAGTAGGGCATTTGAATTGTAGTGAGTGTGACTAGCTTAAAAAGCATTGCTCTCTACACAGAGACACACACAAACACACACACACACACACACACACACACACACACACACACACACACACACACACACACACACACACACACACACACACACACACATACAGTTGCCATGTCTGGGATTAGTACTCCTACCTAACTAGTTTATCACACTACAGCAGTACGCAGTTATAGGAAGCACCACTGAGATTACTCGCCTCCACCTTTCAAAAGGGTGTATTTCAAAGTGGATGACCTCAGCAGGCTTGTCATACTAGGGCTATGGGGAGGGCAGTTTGTGTGCATGGGCCATAACCCATTCATCTAGACGTTGACACACCACATGTGGGCACATGCAGGGTTACATTCCACAGGTACGTGTATACAGCTGCTAGATGACTACTTCCTTGTACAGTCATGTTGCACAGCTAACACTTGCACTACATAGTCCGTAATACTGACAGATACCAGTGGCTAAGGTCTACAGTGAGTGACATCCAAACCTCATGTGGCTGTCGCCCTTTGGCTGTGTGCTGGGTGGGACAGGCCTCATTATGGATGGCCCTTTGTGACAGTCACTCTCTTCCACACATCTATGTACATCTACTTTTGGCTTATTATAGTGTGTTTTCCTTGGATACATGCCTGTATTCCTATCCAGTGTGTGTGTGTGCAAAGCATGAGAGCTGCATACTGAGGAGTGTCTGCACTAACATCTGCCACTTCCAGATGTGTCTGGTCCACTGTTGTTTACAGACATGGCCTTCATTTGTTTAATTGTGTGAGCATGCCCAGTATGCCCTTCTGTATTGAATGTGTGGATCGATTCCAGGTAGTTTGTACTGCAGTGCAGACCTTTGTGTTGTACACCTACAGGTAGCATACTTTTTCTGCAGGGTATCCGTTGATCATTTGGAAATATGGGGACAAACTGTGCAGGGGATAGTGTGTACTGTAGGTGATTGTGTCTGTGCTGCTTCAGCTGCATGGTACTGCTGTTAGCAGAGATATTTGGACATGTGTACTATTATACACAGTGATGTTTTCTGTCCTCATGTACTGTCAGGTGGACATTCTTGCTCACAGTGATGACTTGGGGGGGACAAGGGTGACTGCAGCTGTGTCTGGTATTGTGGGCAGACACCTAAGTATTCATGGTAAGTTATGCCATTCTGGAGGGGGAACTGCAGACACTTGGTGCTGGGTTTGTGTATCCAGTTCATCACCTTGGTACAGTGCTGGCAGAGGATCCCATACTTGTCCATCCATCAACATGACAGTATGGCCTTATCTTGCTGTGGCAATGAGTCACAGCTGTACAGATTTGCACAGGTTATCCAGAGACAGGGGCCATGGGTCAGGACATTTATCTTATTGCACCAAACTATTCCTGCTCTTAGACTGTTGGGGCCTGGCTAGCATGCTGGGGAAAACTGGGATTCAGTATCATTCCCCTCATTTGCATAGGATTGCCTGTTAATGCATAGTTACATGTCTCACACTGAGCCTCCCCCCTTAGCAACCAATACTCACTGTCCATGTTGTCTTCTGCCTGCCATTGACTATAATGGCAGATTAGTGATTAGTGATTTTGGTTAGAAAGATTTTTTGGGGGTATTTTTTTTAATTTTTAGCCCAATCCTGTTTGCATGCCGCTGCCCTTCACTTAAACAGCCGAGATCAAAATATAAGTTGATTTTTTTCATTTTTTACACTGTTTTCAATGCCAGTGGGCTTATACTTGTCCATTGACATGCTTCCAGACTGATATGCAGCTTTTATTTGGAGCTGTCACGGCTCCGTTTTGGAATTTGCAGAAATGTACTCGGTTACTAACTGAGTACATTTCTACAGATTACACTAGTCCTGCACGGCCAGTTTCCAGCTTCCTAGATTGCAAAGTCACCTCATTTGCATGGATTTTTCCTGCAAATGGGGTAATTTGCATACAGGGGTTGAATCTGTGCAGGACTCATGCAGGAGCACTTTTGCATACCCCTACAGGTTATTCTTGGATCGCACGGCAGACATATTGCCTGCTAGTGCTCCTGTACTAATCTTGTATGCAGTGCAAGGCTTGCAGAATCCAGGGGTAAGTGTTTTTTGGATTTTTTGAATCAAACCACTTCTTTTTTAAAATGTACATATCACTCCAGTTATGAGGGGATTAATTATTTAGATATTTTTATAACACATAATCAAATATTTATAGGAAACCCACCTTTTCTAATTCATATTTGGAGTATTCACCTGCCACTCCCAAAAACAGAAAAAAAATTATTAAGGGACAGATAATAAGGTCAGCTAGGATGACCTCTATTTATGAAGATGTTATTAAAGAGATGGATTTGATAGCAAATATGTTCTTAGAAAGAGGGTAGCCTACATTTTTAGTCCAAGAGACCAAGGACTTTGTCATTTCTAAATGGGGTCAACTGTACAAACCATTGTTAGGTAGTGAGTTAGTTAAACAGAAAAAAAGAAGAGAATAGTTGGAAGTTTGAGAAGGCTGTTATTTTAAAGTTTGGAGAACATTTAAGAGAAGTTAAGGAAATTTGTAATAAAAATTAGAATATACTTAGAGTAAATCGTGAAATGTTTAATGTTTTAGGTCCCAGTCCTAGTTTTTTACAGAAAACTGGCCTTAATGTTAAGGCTAGATTTGAACGACAAGTTAAAGGCAGACCACACAATACAGGAAGAGCAGTGATGATAAGAAGATGTGGGACATGAAAACAATGTCCCCTTTATATTAGAGGAAGAATTTTTAGTACTTGAGAACATCACAAAAATTTACTTTTATTTTAGAGGAGGAAAGTGTTTATCAAAAAGGGTGGTTTATATGGCTAAATGCTGTGAGCGTCCAGCATTTTACATAGGCAAGACAGATAGGTCTCTTAAATGCCATATATATGAACATCTATACAGCATTACTAAGAATTGTGTTAATAATGCACCGAGTAAACATCTAACATAAAGCCCCATGTGTATAGGATTTCATTTTGCTATTTTAGATCAGGTGGATATTAATCCAAGGGGAGGTGATGCGACAATACTCTTGGAAGAAAAAGAGACTAAGTGTCAGTTAAGATTAAATGCCATTAAACCACGAGGAATCAATGACCATGTTTCTTTGTTGACTATTTTGAAACTTAGGGCTTTATTTAGTTATTAAGAAGTGGTAGTGTTTATACCAACAAGATTATTTTTATTTAATTTATGATGTTTTAATGAGATATTTAAATGTATTTAGGTAGTTTTATATTGTATGGTAATCCTCTTTTAACTATATTTAGAATTGCAGTTTACACATTTATTGTTCAAAGGTACAGGTATTTGGTTTAGCTATTATATATTTTTTAAATCCCATTGTGCTTAATTGTATGGATTAAATTATTCGATTGATTAATTTACAATTTAGTTAATTTTTTGATTGCTTTGTGATCATAAGAATGGTGAAGTGTAACTTGTGTGTTGTCTTGATGAAGTCTACTTATTGTAGATGAAAGCACTAAACTACTAAAGTTTTTCATGTTTGAATAGTCCCTTTTATCATGGCAGTTGTTATTTTATTTTAAGTGTTTGAGTACAGTCTTTTATTCATTGTACTTTGCTGCCTCTTGAACAGAGAAATAAAGGTCTACTTTAGCCCATAAACTTTTACCTACTGTCATTCTTCACAAAGCAGTCCCAAGGGTCTGTTGAAGGTCCTGTGATATTCTACCCATACATCAGTAATAGAAACAATGACAACTTCCTCTATATGGTGATATACACCCCCTTCTTTAAACAAAGAAAAGTTAGCCCCCAAACTCAAAAACAAATACAGTTTGATTTTAACAGAATTATTTCTCTGGTCTCTTAAGAGCAATACTCAAAAACTTCCATTGGATTCCCATCATAGAATTAAGGATACATTTGGTATATTTAACAGACAGGAAATGGAAAACCCTATTAATTGGAGATATGATGAAATTGATTTGCAGAATCATGAAGGGGTATAAGCTAAACAGTAAAATGGCTAAATATATAGAGGAATGGAAGGAACTGTTCATGTTTATAGGACAGCACGTTAGGTGCAACAAATGTGAAGAGATATGGTCAATGGCATCTTGTGGTATAGGCAATGCCAGGCATAGAGCAGTCAGATGTGTAGCTTAGTGAGGAGGAAACTCAGATGAGATAATGGGCAAAAGTTTGAGATGCCCATGTGTGTGTGTGTGTCTGTGTGAGGGTGTGCGTGGCTAAAGCTTGCATGTTACTCTGCTCAGCAGAGAAACAAAATAAAATCTAATTATAGGGATGATAAATCAAAATCAGAGAAGAAAAATGTTATATAAAAGGATAAAATGATAGCCTGGCATATGATAGACACTTTGACTAGAGATAGATGACCACAGTGCGCATTAAACAACAGTGGGAACTAAAAGTTAAGGTCAGTATGAACTATTGCAATGGGACACAACAGTTTTCTTCTGAGAGATTGGCATGATTACACACAGAACCACAGAGATTGATGAAGTGCATGGATTCATGCTCAATTTAGTTGCAATATCTCCTGTTCTCCAATGATTAGTTCAACAAAGAACCAAGGATAAAAATTCAAAGTAGTATATTCCAGGGCACCTTTTTGTTAACACTGCTCTTTCTTGCCCTTAACCCATTAAGCTGTCTACTTAAAAGATTAAGTCATAGCTACAATTTGGCTCAAAAAAAAAAAAAAACAACCAAGTGTAAAGACTTCTAATCTTCTTTTTGTGTAAATACTTCTGATCTTCTTTTTGTGGATAACAAAACTGTACAGTTCATTAGATGAGCTGAAATCATGACTGCAAGTGATTAAAACTATTAGGTATTGGATTAGATGGACAGGAAAACAAGAAAAATAATTCATGCTTATCAAATAATAGATAAGAATCAGTGTACACAAAGATTATATTTTCTTCATTCTGAAGGAGGTACAGGCCTCCTCAAAATTGATTACATGTATAGATCTGCAATCGTGAGACTGCTTACATATCAGCTGACCTCATCTGATCCAAACATAGTGAAAGTTTTAAAACATGTGACAACTTCCCTGCTTAGTTTAGCAGAAGCATATCAGTATAAAGTTGGAAACATAATCAAACCAGAAATCAGGAAACTAAATGTGCCAAAAACTAAAAGAAAGAATATGAGAAGATGAATCAGATGAGAGGGCAAGAGATGTGGAAAAAGACATAAATATTGTAGCAAATGCAGAAAACTCATGGAACAACCTCATGTTGATCAGGATTTCACATAAGGAATGGTTAAGGAGAGGTACATTTCATCCCAAAAATGAAAGGTTAAATTGGTGGCCCAAGATAATGGACTACATACATGGTGGTTTACAAAATGCACTGAGCATGTGGGAGAAACATACAAATACAGATTCTGTAAATTAGAACTGGATATAGTTGCACATCTTGTTGCTGGATATGATTCACTAATGGCAGAGGGCCTGTATACAGAAAGGCATAAAAATGTGGCAAGATTGTTGCATTGTTGTTTGTGCAAGCAGTACAATGCTGAAGTAACTGAGAAGCACTGGAAACATGAGGCACAAAGCATTAAAGAGAATGATTAAGTTTCTATCACATGGGATCACTCATTACCAACAGTTCAGAAAACAGATGTGAGAAAACCATATATAGCAGTCCATGAAAAGAAGACAAAAGTAGCATTGATCATTGAAATTGCTACACCCAGTGATTACACTTTCTTATGTACAGGGTGACACAAAGTCATCAAATACCAAAGTTTGCAGGCACAAATGAGAAACATGTGGGAAAAGGATACCAAGACAGTTCCAATGGTAGTAGGAACAAAGGGTCTCATAAAAAAAACATTTACATTCATACTTACGATATGCTACTGATACATGTAACTCCATATGAATTCCAGAAGGAGTCAGTTCTGGGAGCATTACAAGGTCTGGGAAGATCACTTTTACCTAACATCAAAGACTGAAAGAATACTCATTTCATTAACTTTACTCATACAATGACCTAGGAATGAGGTCCATTCTTATCATGAAGCTAGCAACCCAAAATACTTAGAGAAATTAAACCATGAATTACCTTAGGAGTACAGTCTATAGCCTGATGTTCTTTCTCCTTGTCTGCCCTCCATAACTGTACACAGGATTAAACGCATGGCCCAAACAAGGCTCAGTAGTGTGGGTACATTACTTACTTTCTTCTGGAGTCTATCCTCCCCCAGAAAATACACAGCTAGTCTGTTGTCTGCTGTCAGTACTGTCCCACTCTGTTCCTGGATATCAAGACATTGTCTAATTAATAATCCCCCAAGGGCATTTTCATACTCTGCTGCCAATAGCATCACTCATTCCTGGCTTATACTTCACATCAATTTTGCTGTGTTCTATGTGCAGCACTCTGCAGTTGTGTGCACTTAACCTCAACTGTCACATTTCAGATGACATGTCGACCTTTCCAAATCCTTACTTATACTTTTTCTGTCCATTTTGTACTGATGCACTTAACTTTATGTAATCAGAAAGAGGCTGCTCTTCTTCTTTGTTTCCTCAGATATGTCCAACATGAATATGATGAAGAGTATGGTAAGTGAGACTGGCCACTTCAGCATTACACTGTCACTTTATTTTTTATTTTGAATTTGTTAACAGGGGTAGAGAACTGATCCTATTAAACCTATCCCAGTCTCAGCCCAGGGGTAAACAAGATAGACGTTCAGCATTCTCACCATTGAATTAGCATATAGAATTATATCCTGTCAATAATATCGAAGCCTGCCAGCTTCCCAAAGCCCTAACCTCCTCACACTCAGTCACATTGGCTGCCTATAGGCTAAGTCCTTTTGCAGGGAACTAGAAAAGCAGCCAGAGTGACAAAAATCTTCAGTACCTTCTTGATGCATCATGCAGATGCAACTTTTAGGCTTCCCTGGAACAGCAGTCAGCCAAGACTTCCTGACAGACAAATAAGGCACCTCTTGTGGAGCCTCTCCACACTTATTTTTATATAATAATACTATTTTGAGTGTTTTATTGGATTTCTGTCATAACTGCAGTAGAAAACTGGCATGTTGACAGAAGTTTGTCAGTTACCATTGTTACCTCAGTAGGATTTGCTTTCTATGCTCATAGTGTCATTTTGTAGCTTGAGGCTTACTCTACAATTATTTTCAGGAGTGTTAGTGTTTTTTTTTTTTTACAATCAAGAAGTATATTTAAAAGAAAAAAACAGATTGTTGTGTCAGTGCCTATGTATACTTCATGGTAACACATTTTATTGCATTTCTATTGGTTAGTTCACTTTCAGGAAAGTATGATTGTGTGGGCAGGGAATTTTTTGTGTGCTACTTCTCGAAAGTTTGTTTTGGGGTTTAGTAAAACTGCTGGAGGAGTTGTGTGCTGTTTGTATGAACTAAGTGACAACTTAACTTCCAACCAACTCCTACCAGCATAGCTTACCAGCTATAAGGCTTCTCCCTCGGCTGCAGCACAGGTTCTTACCCCTGTCCTTCTGCTCCTTCCCCCAACGTACCTAAAAAAAAAGTTAACTTTAATTTGGGCACCTTTAATACCTCATCTGATGGTGGGTGACTGTTTACCTGTTTCCTTGTATCCATCTGGTGGAGAGTAAGAGGGATTTTTCTTCCTCCTCTCTAGCTTTTTAATCCTTAATTATCAGGACTACATATGGAAGTTGTAATTAAGATGTGCCTGAGTGAGGTTTCTGCTTCTCTGACTTCTGAAGGTAGGTTATATGTGAATCAGATTGTGTCTAACCTGTCTGAAGTATCTAAACATGCCTTAAATGTGTATGGTTGCACTGATACTCTTTCTAGGGCTTCTTCTATAGCTACAGTCTTGAGATGTTTTGGCTGGCTATGTAATCAAATTTTTCACATGAGTTTTAGTTAGAAAATGTAAGTTCTCTATTAATATGGATTTTTTTCTTGGCGTTCTGCTATGCAGGTTCTCAAGCAATGGGATGAGATGGGTAAAGTAATGCAGGGAGTGCCTTGGATTTTTTCACATTTTCCTCCCTTCCAAACCCTCTACTCCTGTTAACTCATTAGCACTTATGTGGCATGGAATGTCACACCTCTAACCACCTACACACATTACATTACATTACAGAGCGTTTTCTGAAAATTAAAGATAAACACATGCAAATCTTTTCTGATCAATAAAAGGTATTAAAACTATACAAATAGCAATGTTATCAGTAAGATGCATATTTTGATACAAAGTATATGGCTAATATATCAGTGGCACATTTAATGCTAAATTTAACCCACATCTATCTATCTATCTATCTATCTATCTATCTATCTATCTATCTATCTATCTATCTATCTATCCATCACTATTTGATATCCAGGTGGAATGTAAACCATTGACCCTTTCCAGCCACAACCTGGGTTCAAAGAGGAGTATTTTTCAATGCACACATATATCTATATCTATGTATCTCTATCTCTATCTATCTATATAGACAGATATATAAATATAGTACAGCAGTGTATATAAACATTACCATTTGCATTTACAAAAATAAATCACATATACAATCATTATAGCAGCATATTTGAAGTCCCTTATGCAAATACAATTAATAGTAAAATTCATTCATTTTTTTATATAAACAATCTATGAGTAACAAAACATTTATATTAGTATGGTGATAATACTCAGGACATTCATAGTCTTTTCCATAAATACTGTATTTTAATGCATACAACCCGAAATTATATTTTTCTAAACTTTCACAAACATATTTTTGCATCTTAAAAACTGTCCAATTTGGCATATCTATAGAACTTCTTTGTAAACAGACATAAGCTTTCGCATGACAAGAAATTCCTCTATAAGTAAATGCTTGTTTAGATAGTTACAGTAATATGAACACATATGTTCAATTGTAAAATGAACAATGCAAATAATACTGGAAATCTCTCATGATGTGCAACTTACAGTACAAATATCAAAGACAGTTTTGTACAGTAATATCTCAAGTTTCTGTGTTACCCAGACCTTTCTGAGATGGAGGGAAGCTTCTCTGTTCATCAGGGAGAGTGGTGAGCTTTGAAACAGCCTATCTGTCACCTGGAGGAGTGGTTTCAGCTCAGAATCTGTAGTTATATTGGCCATTTTGGGCTGTTTCTATTCATTTCATCTTTCTGTTTAAAAACCCATGTTTGCACGGTTTTTGTGCTTGTATTACCTTTAGCAAGAGCCTGTTTGGGTATCCTGCAGAGTCCTACAGTGGCAGAGAGAGAAAAGGGAGACTTTGAGTGGATTAAGTACCCCTGTTTTGATTTTTATTGATTATTTTTGCTAGCCACATTATTCTGACCATTTTATATTAACTGTGCTACTTATTTGAACTTTTTTTTGAATTGTTATATTGTTGCACTTTAATTGATCATTTTAAAGTATTTTTTCATCTGTTTAACTGTAAAGGGCTACACATTGAAGTGTGATAGCCTTTTCCTGCTTTTAAAGTGTTTTTTTTACTTGTATCTGCTCCAACTTTTGAAAAAAAAAACAAACAAAAAAAAAATCCTATCTCTGTACTCGTTTCCCACCTTTCTAGAGCTAGTGCAGTCCGGTTTTCAGATTTTCTAAATTCTGGGCTGTTTGTAAGTTTCTGTGTTGCCCAGACCTTTCTGAGATAGAAGGAAGCTTCTCTGTTCATCAGTGAGAGTGGTGAGCTTTGAAACAGTCTAGTTGTCATTTGGAGGA
The DNA here is from genome assembly GCF_019279795.1 of Protopterus annectens. Classification (NCBI taxonomy): domain Eukaryota; kingdom Metazoa; phylum Chordata; order Ceratodontiformes; family Protopteridae; genus Protopterus; species Protopterus annectens. Next base: position 1,578,462,862 of record NC_056733.1, on the reverse strand, counting down.
GTGGTTTCAGTTCAGTTTTATTGGCCATTTTGGGCTATTTCTATTCCTTTCATCGTTCTGTTTAAAAACCCATGTTTGCATGGTTTTGCATACTGTGGAGCAGCATTTAACTGTGATTAAACTATTCCCGGTGCCAAAAATTCTGCCCTTCAGAGTTTCCCTTAGAACTAGCCAGTCTTATAGTTTTAGCACTCAAAACTGTTTCTGTTCTCTTGAACTAGCCAGTCTTCTAGTTGTAGCACTCATAACTGTTCCTGGTGCTCCGCACTTGTCCAACTCTCGCTGCAAGCACTAAATAATCTACAAATTACTGCAGCCCTCAACATTCCTCACTAATCAAGAGGAAATCAGCTCCCAGCACTTAAATTAATAAGCACTAACCAGGCATGTCCAAGGGTCAGTTCCTGGTGCTTTCTCCTGTCCACCTGATGAATCTGGGCATCTTGGGGCAATGTAGCAATTGCCTCATGTACACTGACAACCCCCTCCTCCTACTCCTACCATCCAACACTACAACCTGTGAGTGATGCACTTATATGTCCAAACTGGAAGCCAAGCTGTCTCAAAACAAGACTGGACTAGACAGTCAAGAGGAGAAGGTTAACACCACACCGCACTCAACACATAGTCCATTAAAACTTGCACCTTGCAAACCCACACATAGTAATACAAAACACACACCTACATTCATGGAGGTTCTCAATAAAAATCTGCCTAAACAACAGAGACCTCCAAAGCTGAAACACAAGCAACTGCCACCCCCAACACTACCCGAATGACACATAGCCCACAAAATCAGTGTGCCACTCAACCTCAGCCCATATGGCTGAACAAGGAGAAAGTCACTGTCAGCTGCCTGTCAGGTGCCAGGATCCCCCATATAATGCATGCACTAAGGTCATTCCACAAGTACAAGTATGACTCCGTCATTGTACATGATGGAGTGAATGACCTGAGACATACCTCCTTGGACTACATAAAAAGAGACATGGAGGAGCTCTCCGACCATGAGGCCCTGGCAGGTCTGACACTAACCCTGAGTAGCATCCTGCCATCTCCCAGAATGATTCCACAGTACAAGGACAAAATGATTGACTTCAACAATTGCCTAAGATTCTGGTGTCATTCCAAGGGGATCCAGTATCTCTCTGCCTAGGATGATATGATCGACAGGCCACGATGCTTTGCCAGAGATGGCCTGCACCTGTCACTGCTGGGAGTCGGGATACTGGCTAAGGCTCTTGCTGCCCCTATAGTGCTTTTTTTAGGCAAGGCTCAAACGTCAAATGCACCACCATAGTAGACATAAACAAGCAAAATCTAAGGGTAATGCTACTCAATGCTAGAAGTCTAAACCTCAAAATGCACACACTTGAGGCTCTCCTTAAGATAGAGAACATCGACATCTGTGTAGTGACAGAGACGTGGTTTAAAGCTCCAGAGAGCACCCCTGCATTACCAGGCTACAATTCTTACCACACCTTTTGGCCACCCAACACGAACCGAAATACTAAAGGAGGAGGTGTGTCCATATTCATAAAGGATATCCACACCTCAAGGCTAGTTGCTCAACATAATGCCTCTGAAATTATCCAAGTACAATTAATACTGGGGAAGACTGAAATTCAGGTTGTAGCATGTTACAGATCCCCTGCCATGCCCCCATGACACCCATTCCATGTTTCTTGATATACTGGATAATATTAAGATACAGCCCAATACCCTAATTTTGGGACATTTCAACTACCCCTTCATCAGCTGGGAAAACTACTCATGCACAAACTAATTTGCCCAATGTTTACTGTAATTCATCAATTCCAATGCCCTGGACCAGCTTGTCCATACCCCTACCAGGGGTAGCAACATCCTGGACCTGGTCATTACAAATATGGGTAGTAGATGCTCCATGCTAGAGGTCAACTCCTCGCTGGTCAGATCCGACCACAAGCTAATCACCCTAGACATCCATATCCCACCCCCCCTCCCCATTAAGGAAATCACCATAAAAACTTCTCCAAAGCCAACTTCATGCTTCTTAAGTCACAAGTGGCAAACTTCATTACACCCACACAGATGGAAAATAGTGGCACGACTGCTGAATCATTTACAAATGCACTGTATAAGCACATACGTGAGTGCATGGACCGTGCCATCCCCAACAGAACCAAGACATTATCCACCAGAAAAAGGAAGCCAATCTGGTGGTCCTCTGCCATAAACAAGCTCTACAACAGATTGAAGAAACTGTTGCAGAAAAGAGTAAGATCCCATGACTGCAGGAACTCCCTGGTCAGCCTCAGCAAGAAGCTGAGATCCCTCATAAAATCCTCCAAAGCTAGTTAGAAAAATAAAATCTCCTTGTATTCTAAAGACAACCACAAAGCCTTCTACAGCTATGTCAAGAATCTCAGTGGCAACACTCAAATCTGCTCTGCACTACAGCAAATTGGCACTACATTTACCGAACCAACTGATATTGCCAACATCCTGGCAGACAGGTTCAGTGATAACTTCATCCCCTTCACCCCCCAAAGGTCCTATCCCCATTCCAGATGATTGCATCCAGGCTGCACAGGTGAATACTGCATTCTCCAAAGCCAAGAACAAAGCATCTATGTGATTGGACAACATCCTAGGCTGTGTTCTGCTCAAACTACAGAATGAACTGGCACCCCACCTAAGTACCATGTTCAACCATAGCCTCACTTCAGGCTTTGTGCCTAAGGAGTGGCACACAGCGACAGTTATCCCACTCCACAAAGAGGGTGCCACCACAGACCCCAGGAACTATTGCCCCATTAGCCTGATGAGCCTGGTCTGCAAGGCCATGGAATGCATCATCCTAGAGCTTATAAACAAAGACTTAGGTAACCTCCAAACTCTGGACCCCACTCAGTTTGGGTTTGTAAAGGGTAGATCATGCCTCCTAAACTTGATTGACTTCTTCAAAGCAGTCATTAGAGCCGTAGACAAGGGTAAGGTAGTGCACACTGCCTATCTTGACCTCGCCAAGGCGTTTGACACCATCCCCCACTCTGGTATTATAAATAAACTCACTGAACTAGGCATAAATCCCTATGTCACAAGATGGGTGGCCAACTGGCTCACAAACAGAACCTACACAGTGAAAGTAGCCGACTCCAAATCTGACTTCAGACCAGTGACAAGCAGAGTACCACAGGGTTCAGTCCTGGGTCCTCTCCTGTTTTGTATTTATGTCTCTGAAGTCCAGGCAAATACGCTGGTCTCTGGCTAATGAAATTTGCAGACAACTGCAAAGTAGGAGCCATAATTGATTCACCTAAGGATGTGGACATTCTACAAAGAGGCCTCACTGAGACAGATGCTTGGTGTCAAAGTCATGGCCTAAAGCTCAATGCCAAGAAGTGCATTGTCATCCCATTTGGGAAAAATACCATACCCATGAACTACCACATAGGTGGTAGCCTACTAAACACTAAAAGTGTGATAAGAAACCTTGGGACACAGGTGGATAGTAGTCTTTTCCTTGATAATCACGTTGACACAGTAGTCAGGAAATCCTTCTACAAGGCACACTTCATCGCAAAGGGGTTCTTCTCCAGAAAAAGAGAGGTCATCATTCCTCTCTACTCATCCCTTATTAGACCCATCATAGAGTACAATGCCCCATTTGGCATGTACCTCGCAAGACATCTGCAACAGCTGGAAAGGCCACAGAAATACCTCACTAAGAGGATTACTGGCCTCAAACAGATGCCATACACCAACTGTCGCAAAAAAACTCCAGCTCTACTCCATCACATATCACCTACTCTGAGACAACCTCTGCCTAACGTACAAAGCCATGTCTACCCCAGACCTGATGGACATGCTACACTTAAAGGAATCCCAATCTCTCCGAGCCACACACTCCAGGGACCTAAACCTTGTCACCACAATAAACAGAACATGCTGGAGGGATGGATTCCTGTCCCAGAGACTTCCCCTGCTCTGGAATAGGCTGCCCATTCATATCAAGCAAAGCTCCTCATTAGCCTTCTTTAAGAGAAATCTTGACAATTGGATGGGTAATAGGAAATTCACCCCAGGAATCGCTGCTGTGGCTCTGCTCACAGAGGCACAGGAAAATAATTTTCTTGGGTGGCAAAAGCCAGGGAACTAATTTTGCTAGGCTTGTATAGGCCCTAGGGCCGATAGCTTAGTACTTACCTATGAACCTATAATGTCATACAACAGTTTATATGTCACTTGATGTTTGAATTATTAAGTACATATGGAGATATTGCTTATTTTCATAATTATAAACAAACAACTAGCAATGTTTCTAGTATAATGTATATAAACCAACATTTTCAGTGAACTGTACTGTCTGGTGTTTTCACCATATACCTTAATAAAATGTAGGCATCTCGGTTATGAAAATATGAACATAAATATGAAAATATGAATAATTAGTGGCAAACAAAGATGAATTTCTCCATTGCAGGACATCCTAGACTAACAATCTTAGGGTCATTTTGTTAACAACCCTTTGTGCTTTCTACTACTGTCTGTTACTTACTGGTAAGTCTCTTGATTAAAGAAAACAGAACCCCAAAAAGTACGGAATGCCATAAGGAGGGCAAATGGCCAGACAGACAGGGTAAGAGGCATTTTTCTTCCTCTTCTCTAGCTTTAGAATCCTTAATTACCAAGGCTACATGTGGAAGTTTTAATTAAGATATGCCAGTCACCTACATGAGTTTTCTGCTTCTCTGACTGGAAGTATCCAAAATAGGCATTATAGGCTTGAGTTAGTTAAAAGACAAAACAAACAAGGGTGACTGTCTAATAACAGACAAGTACCCAAGAAGTAATGGCAAGAGGGAAATAAACCAGTCTCAAGAGGCAGTGAATTTTACCGAAAAAAGCTCAAGCATCAGCAACTGAATAACTATGCTGGGAACCTGGTCTAGCCCCCACCGACCCCCCACCTTCCAGGCATCCTTCCCCTTTTACATAATCTGACTCTCACTGCCTCCATTTGGCATCAGATAGTTTCAGTCAACTCATTTTAAAGGTGAAAGATGAGGGACACAGTTTGCAATGGATTGTTTCTTCAGGTGCTCCAGCACATGTGATAGAACAGGCTCCTGCACAATACATAGGAAGGGATATTTCTAGACCTAAAAAGGTGCATTCTAGGAGACCAATGCTGAGTCTCTCTTTCCTCAATCTTTTTTGTGAATATATTAAAATTTGATGATGTTGACCCTCCAGTCTGTGTTACCACTACTCCCAGATCACTGTGATATGGTTACATTAGACCTAAAGGATACTTACCAACACATTTTCATAGCACGCAGCTTCAATATATGCCAAATAGTTTGTGTTTCTGGGTCACATTATCAGTTCTCTGCATTACCCTTTGGGCTATCTGATGTAAAAAGAGTATTTAAAAGTGCCTAGCTCCTATGGTGACTTACTGAAGGCTGCAGGGTAGCCACATTTTTCATTGTTTAGACAATATTTTTTCTGCAGAATCTTTACCCAGGTTCCAGGAATCCTTAAGAAAAGTTATTTCTCTCCTAATTCATCTAACATTTGAGATACATCTGCAAAAATCCTTCCAGTTTCATAATACAGTATTGTGTTTCTGGGGTGCCTTATAGATACAATCATGCAATGGCCTTTCTACCTCAAGACAAAGTGGATTTTTATCTGGAAATATTCCAGAGCTTTTCTTGTCAGTTTCAAGTTTCTGCTAGATAATTTCCCAGGACATTGGGTCTTATGGCTTCGATAATCACCGTGAGAGCACTTGCCAATCTACATATGAAAAAGATTCAGTGGTACACCAAGAGCATGTGGACCCAACATTCTCACCACCTAGAATCTCAAATTCCAGTTTTGGATTTTATGAAGTCAGAACTGCATTGATGGAGGGATAAGGTGGCTGTCAGTATAGGACTCCCAGAAACTACCCCAATGCAATCTGCACATACAGACTAAGAATGTGAGGCCATTCAGACAGATTAAAGAACATCAGTGTTAAATAAATGTTGACTGCAATGCATGTCTACATCATATTTGGAGCCAGGTCCTCTTCAGGTTGTTACACACAACACCAGGGTAAAGGGGTTCATAACTGAACAAACAGGGGGACACCTCTGTGCTAGTTTACAATGATATCTTGGAAGGATAGATCTAGAGCACTCCTTAACACTTCAGGCTTATTACATACCATAAAAGCAAACCAGAGTGGAAGACAAGCTCTGCAGATTCTGGATAGACACTCACTAGTGGAAACACAAAAAAGATATCTTCCATAAATTGATCCAGTTGTGGGGAATACCTCAAGTAGGTCTGTTCAATTCCTTTCAATACAGACAAGTCGAGAAATTCTGTTCCAGGAACCCTTGCAACCAAGCATGGAGAACAGATGCTCTGTTATTTCCCTGGACAGAAATGTTCCTATATAATTTTCCACAGTCTCCAATGATTTCCATTGAAGTTCTCAAAACTCAGGAAGAATTCACAAAAATCATTTTGGTAAATCACGTTTGGCAACACAAAATAGTTCTCCATTCTCATGGAATTAGCCAAGGGCAATTACCACAACTTTACTGAAAGACTGGATCTATTCACACAAGACAAGGGGAGTTTGATACATGCTAACAAGGGACAACTTCAACAGACTGACTGGATATTTCTGTGATGATACCATTTAGGCATCTCTTCCATGAGAATGTACAGCAGATAATAAAGGAGGTAAGACAGCCTGCTACCAGAAAGTCATATATTAGCTAATGGAAAAGAAGTTTAAGTTGATGTCCAGCCAATAAGCAGGGTCCCATCAAGGATTTTGCACCACTGATACTCAAATATTTGTGTGAGTTATTAGCTTCTGTCGTCTCTTTGCCTCTATCAAGGTTCATCTTTTGGCCATTTGAAAATGTCTACCAATTCATCCTCCTTTTTCTTATCAGTTTGTTATTAAATAATTTCTGAAAGAAGTTTTGTACATAAGACTCCATCACAGATAGATTCCTTCCACTTGGGATCTCAGTTTTGTGCTGTAGAAACTGAATATGTCACCATTTGAACCTGCCTCCTGGGCTTATTTAAGGTTCATTACTTGGAAAATCGTCCTTCACATTGCTCTGATCTCTGTAAGAATAGTATCTGAGTTGCAAGCTGTATGATGGGGGAACCCTATCGGGGTTTTCATAGGGATAGGGTCACTCTGCAGACTAACCCCTCATTTAGCCTAATGTAGTCTCAGAATTCATTTTGAATCAAGGCATCAGTCCCCCAGTTTTCTACCCAGATCCTAAAAACATATCCGTTATGTGCATAGACAATGCATGTAGTATCTTGACAGAACCAAGATCTTCAGGAAAGCTAATCAGCTATTTGTTTCCTATTCTGGCACTAAGAAACATTATCATGAGTCTAAACAGATTATTTCTAGAGGGTTGTCCTTGGATATTTTGTTTTGTTACTCACACCATAGCAAAACTATTACAGACAGTGTTAGAAAACATTTTACCAGGACTATGGTTTACTCAATGGCATACTGGAAAGGCTTGGACTCTAGAGAATTCTAGAGAGAACAACTTGGTCCTCTATTCATACATTTACAAAGTACTGTAAACTGGATTCCTTTTCCAGGTCCTGATCAGGCTTCTGGACTGTTATCCTTCCTCCTCCCAGGTTTCATAAGCTATGGTAGTCTACTCATATGCTACTTCAAGTGAGAATGACAAACAAGGCACAGCTGTTTAAGTTGCAGTTAGCTACAACATTAGAGTTTCAAATTGTTTACTGCTGCAGTAGCTGTAATCATCCACCACACTCCTTATTGTATATAGCTAGTATGGGCTACAACTGTTTATTGTTGTTATTTAGTCAAGATGCATTTCCCTTTTTACACTTACGGGCAAGAAAGTCCTGAAGATTTTAGTCACTCTGGCTGTTTTTTTTTTAGTTCCCTTCTAAAGGGGTTAGCCTATAGGTAGCCAGATTGACTATGTGGTAGGGGCTTAGAGTTTTGGAGTGCTAACTGGTTGCTGTACCCTTGGTAGGATACCACCCCATAAGCTACTACCCTTGTGAAGATTTCAAACAGTTAATTATTAACTTAGCAGTACTTATACAATTTGGCTGTACATACTAACTCTGTTAACATATCCCTTCTAACAACACTACTTCTCTATAAGTAGTTACATTCCTAGCTGCAACTCTCACCATGGAAGTATTACTAACTATGCACTACTTTGCCTAAGTGATTCTCCCTACTTAATTTCCTAACTAATGTTATGTTCCTCCACATATATAAGTTCAACCATATATTTGTCTATATTCAAGTATTTAAAGTCTTGTTCTATTTGATACTATGTATATATTTTTGTTTTTAAAATTTTATCCTGTAAATGTGTTAACACTTATTTTTTGTCTGTAATTTATATTACTTGATTTGATGACTTTGTATGTAAGCTTAAGCTGGAGCTTTTCTCCCCGGGCCTCCACTGAAAATGAGCACTATCCCAGTAAACAAATGTAAAATAAATAAATAAAAAATATACTGATATAAGTAAGTGCAATCTATACAACTGTACTTATAAATGACATTATTTATATACTGAATGACAAAACACAATATACAATTAACATCTAAGAACGTATTAGATACAGTTATAGGAAACAGCTTCGTAATGTACAATATGTGAGAAACCCATTTGTGTCTACAAAGTTGGAATATAGAGAGGCATTTTAATTCTACAGTATAACAAAGTGAACTATAGTGTACAGTATGTTACCTAAGTAGTAAATCTTGAAGTAGTAGTGACAGAAAATTTACTGTAAACATTATTAAATACTCTAAGTAAACAGCCTATGTGCAAATATTTGCACAGAAAATTTACTGTAAACATTATTAAATACTCTAAGTAAACAGCCTATGTGCAAATATTTGCAGCAAATTTTAAGTAGCAATTGCATTTTAAAAAATGAGTAGAACCAAGATAGTGCAATAATCTGACATATCACCCTTACATCATCAAAACAACTTCTGCAAACTCCGAAATGAGACTCCCCAAAACCACAAATTCTGATATTCCAAATCACAAAATCTCGCCCCCTTTTTGACCCACAGTAGCACTTGTTTCAGGTATGGAGTGGTCGGAAATGTCAACATTAGATCTTTTGTTCAATTTTCTCATGTGTCGGCAGTACAGAATTTGCGGAAATGGTTCAACCATGTGTACATTCGGGGATGTGCCTGATGACATTATGAAGATAAACCCTATAACCTATATCCTGTGCATGTAGACAACTTGGAGTAGACATCATAGCTGCAGTTTAGTAACCATCATGAAGCTTGTTATAAGCTGTTCTTAAGTTAACTAGTATAAATATTATTTACAAACTCTAAGGTTCCAATTTCATAGTTGCCATCCTGATTACTTAAATGCAATGAAGTAGGCAAATCCATCCACATGCTGAGTGTTCCCTGCATCCCTCCTGCTAAATGCACTCTGGGGTTACAGCATCTTGGAGAAAGGAATAATGAAAGAAAATAATGAGCCAGCATCTGTATGTTGTAACAAATATAAATATATTTATTATATTACATAAAAAATAACAAAAAAGGACAGACCAGTTTCGGCTAGAATATTTTCATAGCCTTCATCAGTGTACACTGATGAAGGCTATGAAAATATTATGAAAATATTCTAGCCGAAACCAGTCTGTCCTTTTTATTTCTTTTTTATGTAATATAATAAATATATTTATATTTGTTACAGCATACGGTTGCTGGCTCATTATTTTTTTGAGTTTTGCTTTTTGGAGCCATGCATTCACCTATGCGCAGGGACCGATTTTGAAGAAAGGAATAATGCTCATTGTGTAGCTAAAAGCAACAATGCAGCAAATCCTTCACTCTTTTGGAGGGAAAAGTAGCACTGCTCATTTTGATGGTGGCCATATTTCTACATGTGAATTAGCATCTCTTACTTCCTCAGCAATTTACAGTGATGGACATAAAATTTAGCAATATTGTCAAGTTTATCAGACATCTTGAAACTATTTGACTAATTAGAAAGTCAGTAATATGATACTGAGTCAGATTCCAGAAAAATCTCAAATTTCTTATCAGAAAATTGGTCTGAAGCTTCTAGTAAGAATATGATTGCAAAATGCTGAGATAAATGAGCCCTTCTCAGAATAATGGTAATTTAGAAACATTAATTAGAAAGACTCTAATTCCCTTATGCTGCTTACATAGCCTGAAATGTATGGTAATACTTGGCAAACAACAACCTCAAGAAAGAGTTGGTGACCCAAAAGGAGTAACGTAAAAGGAATGTCTTGAAAGTACAGACATATGACAAGATGTCTGATTAACAAATTATAGCAAGTCAAAGTTCCCCAAGTCAGAGACTTCAGTGAGGCTTTCTTGCTAAAGATTGCATAAATTATTTCCAAAGATTTCCTTCACTTGTCTGAAATTTGTCAACCATTAAGGAACAAACTGTTCACTGGTACAGTTGCCTGAGGAAGTAATAGGAACATAACATGGTTCTTAAACTTCTACAGATATTAGACAAAAAGAAACAGAAGTAAAGTGTGTAAATGATGAAAAAAGTATACATAACAAGTGTGGGCAAGTGCTGTGTGTGTATGCCTGTCTGTGCATGTGTGTGTGTGCATGTGTGTGTCCGTGTGTATGTGCATGTGTGTGTGTGTGTGTGTGTGTGTGTGTGTGTGTGTGTGTGTGTGTGTGTGTGTGTGAGAGAGAGAGAGAGAGAGAGAGAGAGAGAGAGAGAGAGAGAGAGAGACAGAAGATGCAGGAACAGGGGCTTGACCTATGTTGTTAGCTTGTGAGAGATTTGATAATATTGTTTTACATTTGAATGATTGTAAAGGTGATGTTCCAGTGGATTTTTGGATTTAAAGTTGTTTCTAATGATGGGACTTTTTCTAAAGAGGCTGGGAGTTCAGCTTTGCCAACCCATGATGAAGACAGCATGGACAATCTGGAGGAAGTTATAGTGGAAAAGGAGAGATAAGATGAACCGTTGAAGAGAAAAAGACTTTCTCTGTGCTCAGGTACTGTGGCATCAGAAAAAAAGAAATAATAAAACATTAAAGGGATCGTTAAATAAATAGCACAGATGTAAACATATTTCTTTCTAACTGCTGTTGACCTGTACTAGTTAAGTGTTTGCCTTTTTTTACTTTGGTCCACCCTGAAATGCTATGATATTTTGTTTGTATTTGCAAAACTTTAATAGAGCTGTGATTACTTTGGTATAACACTTGGAGGAAAACGTGGACAGTTTGGCAATGATATTTCTCTAAACTCTTTGATCTTATTAACTGTGGTTCCTTTTTACTGCTGTTATAGGACAGTCATTTGAAGTAATGTCTGGTTGAATTCCACTACATGTTTGAGATTGGTTTGTTATTTATATTTGCTCTGTACTTAAAGTCTGTTTTACTTTGACTGCTGATGTTATGGATATACCCATGGAGCTTGATACTGATAGGAAGAGGGGGTCAAGCATGCTAGGTTGTAAGGATTGGGCTTCTCTTAAATAAAATGTATAAAGGATGGAAAAAGAGAAAGGAAATGTTACGCAGTTTAGGATATGTACAGTGGGGGGCATGTGCAGACCCTTGTGACCTGCCAGTATGGTACATCTGCATCTCTGTGAACTTGTTTGGCTCTTGGTGCCAGGTGTAGATCTTAGGGAGATCCAAGGTTTTGGAAGGACCCTGCCAGGGTATGATTAAGAGGGATGAGCCAAGTGAGAGTAGTATGAGTAAGGAGGATGAGATGGGTCAAAGCTTAGACACAAAATTCTAACTTGGAATGAGGGGGCAGCCATTCAAGAGGGCAAGGATATAAGCTTAGTTAAGGAGGATTCAGGCAGATATTGTTTTATTACAATCTGTTAAGCTTAAATGGAAGGAAGCAATTAAGATATGAGGAAGACATTAAGAGGCAGTAGGATATAGAATGATTGAAGGGGAAAGAGGGGCTTATTAGTATGCTTGGGAAAAGAGTAGGGGAGATAATTAAAGGAGTAGGAGAGTATTGTGAATGTAGATGGGTAATGATAGGGATGCATATTAGAAGAAGACAAGAATGGAAAATTGGGGCAATTTATGGCCCTAATAAAGAGCCCTCATATTCAACTATTCAAACTCAGTTTCAGTCTGACCTACACTCCCTTAATTCTTGACTAAACAACCATAAGCTACTCAAACCCCCCCCCCAAAAAAAAAAAAATAAAGGTATGATAGTTGGAGCTTCACAAAAGCTGAAAAAACCTCCTAAAAATCTCAACATTGTAGATCTCAATGGTTACAAGAGCAAACAACCACATCCTTTAAATATTTAGGTTTATTGCAAGACTAGTCAATTCACTTCAAACACCATATTGAAAATATGAGGTATTTTTATTTATTCTGGTCCTAGGAAATATTTCCCTTTCTGTCCTGACCAGCTACAAGTGCAATATGCAAAGGAGTCCTCTTTCCTCAACTTTAAATACAGGCTCCCCTTCATAGTCACAGCCTCTAAAAAAACTTACCCACTCTACACTCCATTGAAAACAAAATCTAATGATTCATTTCCAATTTTCCCTTCTCAGGAACAGCACTGCATCACCTAAATGGCTACCAGTCTCTGGCAGAGTTGAGGTAATCCTAGTCTTTCTTCATTCCAGACTACTTCAACCAGGTGCCTTCCCACCTCTTGTGGCCAAACCTAATAATACAACCACTCCTACAACCCAACCTCTCCCAATTAACTCACTCAATCCAGTGACCACAGCTAAACTGCACTGTACCAATCATTCCTTCTCCATTTTTGCACCCAAACTCTGGCAATCCCTAACCTATCACCTACAAGAAGTCTCCTCTTTCCCCACACTCAGAGCTCAACTTAAAATATACCATTATCAAAAATCTGACTGTAAGGGTTTTTTCACTGGACACATAACCTAACTCCCTCCTCATCTGCATCACTCCTACTTTGATCATCTGTTCTTACCTGCTGTTTCCCTCTCATATTTACAAATAAAATTAACTCACGCTTGTTTATCTACTCTGTTAGTAATATTTACATATTGTATAATTTTTATGGGATCATCTACCTTCTGTGATTACTCTGTTTGTACAATTGTTCTGTTTTATTTTTGTGAATTTCTTCATCTGGGCTGCGCCTGCAAATGATCACTGTGTTCAGTACAGTACACCATTAAACAAAGTAAATAAATTCTCCAGTTTCCTTTACCACACTCTCTGCTTATTTGGCAAACATTTATGCCTTACTGTGAAAGGGAATTAACTGGAGGAAGCTTTCATTTGGTAGTAAATTGGTGGAGAGATAGGAGATTTGGTTACAGGGGCTGAAACATACAGGCATCAAGGATAGTTTCTCAATGGATGATAGAAGAGGTGATGCATTGTTGTAAGGGTCTGGACACAGCCAGAGAAACTGACTAATACATTTTTGAGTAATTTAGAAAAACAGGCTAGTAGATTGGCTAGATTCATACTGAGAGGCATGGGGATAACTCGCCTGGGTGGTGTTACTACAGGGGATAGATGTCATTCAGCTCATGTACATGTTTGCATGACACTGCATATTATATAGAGGGATTAGTACAGAGTTAGGTGGAAATGGAAAGAGAGACAGTGGATTAATCTGTTATGGAGGAAGGAAGGTTTAGCCAGAACAGTGGAACTTCTGAGTTATCATGTATATGAAGAGGGTCTGGTCTTTCAGTAGGTGATATGTGGGATGTTTGAATGATTTTTTCAGAGGACATTTTACAGGAATGCCAAGCATTTTATGTGAGGCTTTGGGGTGGTTGGCAAAAATTCAGACTATCTATGACAAATTGGTTTGGAATGGTAAATGCTGTACAAACACAAAAGTATACTAAGAATAACTAGGGGATGGGGAGGGTAGCACAGGGGCGCATTTTATGCTCCATGCTTTGGTCTTTGCAGTAGCTGTGATGCTTTTTTTCTAGAGACCACCTATATCAGGGGAAGAACATCTGTAGTAGTTGGGAAGAGGTAGTGGATTTTATGTTTCTGTATGATATTTTGGGTCATGAAAAGTTCCCTATTTTGTATTTTTGGAGTCGTTAGTGTTGTTCTTTGCGGCAATAATCATATTCAGATTGCAGGTCAAGTGGAACATTCAGAAAAATGGTGAACTAAATGGATCAGAATGTAAGGGCATTTGGTAAGTTCTTTGAGGGAGAGATATTGGAATTTAAGGACAGATTGCACTGTAAGTTTAAATTCCAGCTGCCTGAGAGAGACCATAGCTGCAATTTGAGCAAATGAATAGGGTGAGGAAGCAATACTTTATGATGCTGTAATATAAGGGAGCAGTAGACAAGGTGAGGAGAATCCATAATATCACGCATTCTGAGATGTGTAAAAGTGAGGCAGGGACTTTTAACTGTAGTAAAATTTACAAATTGCTGATCAGACATTTTTATGGGAAACAGCTGTGTGGGAGGTGGGAAGAGAATTACAGCATACAATATGATAAAGCAGACTGGGAACACACCATAAAGATGCTGATTAAACTAAGGTCTTTTCTGCAGTTGTGGGATCATTATATGAGATGGATTCACAGATGGTTCAGAACTCTCTTGCAACTGTTAAAAGTTTGGGAGATTGCTGAGGGTATATGTTGCATATATGGGTAGTCAGATGCAGGACAAATCCATAATTTACTTCTGTTTCTTTTTGTCTAATGTCGGTTATAGTTATTATTTTTTTTTAATTTTAAACTGTAGCAAACAATTTAGACTACACATGGAGCACTACAGCTCTCAGGTTTGTTCCTAGTACTTCCTCAGTTATGCATAAGAGTGGGAAGAAATATTTGAAAAGGTGGTTCCTAAACTGTGGAAATGTTGCTTGTTTGGACTGGGAGGACAGGAATATGGATGGGTGGATTCTGATAAAAGAGCTGTTATTATTTTTAATATGCTGGGGGAGAGGCTTTATAGCTGTGGCATGGAGATGGGATGTGGTTTGACCAAAGTTAAAATACAGGGAGGAATAATTAGTAGTGTAGCTAAGGTGGAGCAAGAGAAGCATCTGCCTCAGGAGCAAAGTATTGGGGGGGGGGGTGTAATCAGCTAATCCCAATCTCTCCGGTATTGCATTTGCGGTCAGACCTGACAGCTGTAGTGCTCTGTGTTTAGTCTAAAATGTAGCAGATGTTTGCTACAGTTTAAAATAAAAAAAAAAGTTTTGAGAGCTGTAATGCACCTTGCAGGCAGGGTATAAACTGTAGTAACTGTGTGTTATGTTTTTTTATTTTTATTTGTTTTTTTAACTAAACCATAAACACCTTGGCACTCTCCACAGGCAGGGTATAAACTGCAACAACTGTTTGCTACAGTTTAAATAGAGAAAGTATTGTTTTTTTTTTTTTTATTAATATGTTGAAGAAGGGTTAAGTTCTGAGCACAGAAATGGGGCATGAATTGCTGGGGTAGGAGGTAGGGGGAATGCGTCATGCATCTGGCCACTTAGTTGGTGTTGTAGAAGGAATGCCAATGTTTTTTTTTTCTTTTTTTTTTCTTTTTTTCTTTGCTCTTCAATGGAAGTGGTGGGGCGGTGTGTCATATATCTAACTGTAATAAGCTAATAATCCCTTACAATTTTAATGATTAATTTATTACAGTGAAGTGAGTTTTTTTTTTTTGCTCTTCAGATGAAGAGCTGAGGGGATAGGGTGCTGGTTCATAGTACTGGGTAAGAACATTGGTTGAACAAGCTACATTTCTGAGAATAATATAAAGTTTTATCATAGAACATTGTTTGCATAGGAGTCTACAGATTAGAAAATGCACATATTTTGAGAATGGGGTGAACTCAGACAATATTCCGAGCTGAAGAACAGCTTGACTGGGGCATTTAATTATATTTTGATTGCTGATGATTTGTTTTCTTATAGTTGAAGAGGAGAGTGGGGGATTATATTTAAAACTTAATGAATAATTATATTTGTGAAGTGATGTTGTGTGTTATTGTTTGAGAGTTTGATTGTGCTATATGTTTTTGTTATTGGCTTATAAAATGATTATAAAAAGTGAAAAACAATTGCACGTGTGATTGAAAAGATAACAAAGAGTTTGTGTCCTGTATTTATGATATTATGATGTACATATAAGCATGTTTAGTATCAAGGTCCTGACTGTTAATGCCTTTGCCAAATGTACTTGTGAATAAATAAAGTATAAATAGGAGATTATAACAATAACCCACACCTGGGTATGGGTAATGCTGGATTTACCCACGGTTGGTGTGGTTTGGTCCTGAGGGCGAAGCCCGAGTGGCCAAACAAAGACAACCGTGGGTAAATCCAGCATTACCCACACCCAGAAGTGGGTTATTGCTATTATACAATGACATTATTTTAGAAAAAAAAATTACTTTTCTTAAATAATGGCATTGTATAATGCCTCTTTGCTGCCCTTCCGCAGCTGTCTGGTATTCTGTGGCAGTTCTGATGCACTGTGCATGCGTATGCTTACGCAGTACATCACATCTGTGGGTGGAAGCAACAGAGAAAGCAAGATCTCCGTTGCATTTTACAAACTGTCTTGCTATGTTAAAGGAGTTTAACATAGTGAGACAGCTTTAAAAAAAAGCAACGGAGATAGGAAGATCTCCGTTACTTTTTTTAAAGCTGTCTCGCTATGTTAAAGGAGTTTAACATAGCGAGACAGTGTGTAAAAAGCAACTGAGATCTTGCGTTCTCCGTTGCTGTAAAAACACGAGTTATACTAATGGAAAAAGTCCAGGTGACTGGACCTTTTTCCATTACTATAACTCTGATTTACAACGTGCACGCTGACCAATCAGCGTGCACATTTTGGCATATTAATGGGGGGTTGTTGTATAATTGCTGATAATAAACACGCTAATGTACACATGTGTAATACTAAGATTAGTCATTAGAATGAGTTACAACAATATTGTGAGTCTCTCAAACAAGAAAATAAGCAGAAAATGTCAACTGTAAACTAAAAGTGAAATAATAGGTAAGGGTAAAAACTATACAATGTTAATATCAGCACTGAAAGATGTTTTACAATCTGACGTTATGTGGTTCTGCTGTCAGAGACCCATATGTGCTATATGTGTCTCATTGCTCAAACAATCATTTAAATTGATTTTGACTTTTAAGTAATTATGGTATACCAGCTAGTAATTTATCATGTAACTCATCCACCCTGTTCTCTTTGGGAGTAGTCACTAGCTCAATGGCAGTTTTGCCAACTGCTATTTCAGCATGAAAATATTTCACCAAAAGCTCTTTCATTGTCAGTGGAGGACTCTTTTTTTCTCCACTATTATATGATCTCAAAGTAGGTTTATATAAGTTTGGAGATGAGTGTGGAAGGTGCATGGGGCTTTCCCTACTGCAAAAAAATATTTCTCTGAGTTTCACTGGGAGTGGTTTCAGTGAAGCATTTTCAAAGATTTTCCGTTGGGGAAACTACAGTGTATCATCACTATTACATTCTGTTCTCTCATCAATATGTTCATTACTCACCAAAAGTCAACTAATCTCTTCCCCAGCAAGCATCATACTTGCCTGTGCCATCCTACACTTGGATTTTGAATATGTAGAAGCCAGATTTTTAAAATATACTGACAAACAGGATTATACAAGCAGGACACTTTCCTTGTTTAAAACACAAAGTCAGAAAATATAGACCAATTTTGTGAAATCATGGAATATATCCTTCCCAAACTCACTTATTATATGACAGCTTGTTATATAACAACAAAAAACACATTACATATTTATATCTGTTCAATGGACTTAGACAACATTAGCAAACTGTGTTCAGAAAATAGCCAGTTGCTGTGACAAAAAGAATGCTACAACTGCTCTACTCAAGAATTTCAGTAAAGAATTTGACATGGTTAACAAATGATTGCTACTACAGGAAATAGGATGCAACTATCTTATCTGAGCCTAATTAGATTTAAATCATACCTTGGCAGTAACACAAAGTCTGTCAGATTGGAAGAATGCTTGGTGTAATAGCTTCAGAAACAGTATCAGTGTCCCACATATATAAATTCTTACAACCCTACTCTTCAACATAGTTTTGAACAACAGGTATGATCATATGAATGGAGACAGTCTGATACGGTACGTAGATGATTCAAACATCATCCACACCTCTGAACTACTCATGGGTGGCATGCAAGCAGCTCTCAATACATTTATTGAAACTCATCTGCTTATGTATTGAAAGAAAACTAAGATAATACTTTTCAGCAACAGCAAAAATGGACCTACAACCCATTTGAAAGAGATCAATCTACTCCCACCCTAAACATAAAAGCACTAAAAAGTTATCAGATCACTTCCAAACTCTACCCTTGTTCAGTTCCATCACGTTTACCCATTATTCCTCAGCTCTAATACTAAGCATACTTTACAAAGCAACTCAAACTAGCAAACCCTTCTGGCTTATTTTGCAAGAGTGAATTAATAATCAACAAAGCTTGATGTCCAAAAAGCTTAAAAAAAGGTCTGGTCATAGTAACCCCTCAAATATGTTTTATTGAGGAATATGACTGGGTTTGCTTTATTAAGTGTTTAAGATATGGACACCAAGAAATTCACCAAGGCACTAAGGCTCAAGACATGAATCTTGGCATCCATCTTGAGAACATATACAAAAATGTTATGATCATGTGATCAGAGACCCAATCACATTCTTTGTAGTACATGAAGTTTTGTCTTCTCTATGTTCTACCAGTTACAGAAAAAAACAAACAAAACAAAAAAAAGTGTTTTACCAGCCTTGAAAGCCAGTAAAGCCCTTAACGAACATTGTCAAATGGACAGTCGCAGTACACCTATCAGCCTATTTGCCCTTTATAGGCAGGACAAATGACCAAAACCAGGGAGAATTTCTTAATAGTGCTCTAATTCAGTTAAAATATTAATAGAAAGACAGTTGTTTCATCAATATGTATTTATCAACAATAAGAGCTGTGAAACCCTGTTTCTGGCATTTTTTTTTCCAACTGTAATCCTTAATGTTTTACCAGAGATATCAAGTAAGTTTATGAGGGACAGGGGAATAATACAAGATGATCTTAGGGACAGCTGACAGGCATAGACATCAGGCAGAAGCAAAGCTGTTTTTAATTCTTTTACTGTTATTTTCTGGCCAGCACTGTCAGTACTTAGAGACTAGTGTGAGACTTGATCTTAACAACACTTAGGGGGTTGCTTAAGAATTATTAAGCACCTTTCTAAGTGCTGTTAAATTGAGTCTCACCCTAGAATAATACTTAACTATTTTGACTTTTTTCAGATGTCGCAGCATAATCATGATACACAAAACTTGTGGCTCAGAAGAGTAGTGTCTTGACCAATGCCAGATTAAAAATTATCTCAAGACTTAACTTCATGTTGTTCTCTAAAATCTGTTTCTCCGTTTTGAGACTGGCCAGTGAATGAGGTGTGAGATGCTTATTAGAGTAGGAAACCAGAAAGCAGTATGAATACATGATGAGTCACAAATAATGCATGTGGCTCATGTAAGCATTAACTGAGAAGTAGTTTTGCTAAATGGATTAACTCCGATTTGCCCTACTGTTTTGTCAAAGCAGAACAACTACTGCAGAGCCAAATTTAAAGAAGTTCTGAAATCATCAGTATTCTAAGTAGTGCAATTATATAAAATGTTCACAGTAATACAGGCATCACAAATCATTATCATCATCATCTTCTTTTGGCTGTTCCCATTAGGGGTCGCCACAGCGGATCATCTGTTTCCATTTCTTCCTGTCCTCTGCATCTTGCTCTGTCACACCAACCACCTGCATGTCTTCTCTCACCACATCCATAAACCTTATCTTAGGCCTTTCTCTTTTCCTGTTACCTGGTAGCTTCATCCTTAGTATCTTTTTCCCAATATACTCAGCATCCCTCCTCAGCACATGTCCAAACCAATGTAATCTTGCCTCTCTGGCTTTGTCTCCAAACCTTCCAACCTGGGCTGACCCTCTAATATACTTATTCCTAATCCTGTCCACCCTCGTCAAACCCAGTGCAAATCTTGACATCTTTAACTCTGTCACATCCAGCTCTAACTCCTGCCTTTTTCTCAGTGCCACTGTCTCCAACCCATATAACATAGCTGGTCTCACTACCCTCTTGTAGACCTTCCCTTTCACTCTTACTGGTACTCGTCTGTCACAAATCACTCCTGACACTCTTCTCCACCCACTCTATCCTGCCTGTACTCTCTTCTTCACCTGTCTTCCACACTCACCATTACTCTGAACTATTGATCCCAAGTATTTAAACTCATCCACCTTCACCACCTCTACTCCTTGCATCCTCACCGTTCCTCTATCCTCCCTCTCATTCACACACATATATTCTGTGTTAGTCCTGCTGACCTTCATTCCTCTTCTCTCTAGAGCATATCTCCATCTCTCCAGAGTCTCCTCCACCTGTTTCCTACTCTCACTATAGATCACAATATCATCTGCAAACATCAAAGTCCACGGGGACTCCCTGTCTCATCTCATCTGACAACCTGTCCATCACCATTGCAAATAAGCATTTGCTTTGATTTAGACATGGTACAGGTATTTTTTTCTTAGTAAAACAAAAAGACCATAGTTGAACTAATTTTATACTAATACTTTTCCTCCTCTGTTGTGTTGTTTGCACGCACTCATCATTCCTAACGAGATAAGACATTGGCATAGCTCCTCACTACAAAAATAGACATTTTACATTTTAATTCCACTGTTTGGAAGCATATGAATTTGAAACAGTCAGTGGATATAAACAGAAGATAATCCCTGCCACAGACAGTAGAAATCAGAATATTGAAATCAGAAGCAAATTTCTTATAATCCAACCACTTCTTTTGGGACAATTTAGGAAAAAAAAACAGAAATCAGAACTAAGGGGAAAACTTTGTGAATTTATGGTCTGCTGGAGGGTACTAAATGAGGCCATGCTTGCCTTCCTCACTGTATGCTTCCTGTCATTATTTTATTTATCACAGACTCTTTTAAGTGGCATGAAGAGATCATGATGATCTCTGACCTTCAGTTCTCTGTGTGATGCAACTGATCAAGACTGACCAGTATGAAATTCTTTTTTTTTTTCAATATCTTTATTAAAATTTAATATTTAGACTGTTACATAACAATCAAATACATTCATCAACAATAGAGCAAGTATGAATGCAAATGAGAAAATATTTGACACATTATAATACTTAACCTAAATACTATATGCAAAAAGTGCTAAATGCCTATATAGTTCTTTCATGTATCAAGATGATAAAAATGTATTAATATTTGAAAAAGAAGTAAGTGACTTAAAATGAGATATCTTTGAGTTTACACTTCTTTGTAGCTAGTTATGGCTATTTATTCACTATTAATATTACTGTAAAATATGATCAACTAGTATGTTCCAGTATTGCATATAATAAGAGCATTTACTCTGGCAATTTATTATCAATTTGTGTGCTGTTATATATTTAATTGCAACTTGTTTGAAACCATCCCATGAAATATTTGACCTATCAAGCCAGTTCTGAGTGATATATAATTTTATCATAGAGAAGAGAGTGATTAAAATATGTAGTTTTTGGTTCAATAATCCTGAGGGGAGGATGTATAAAATTGCAAATTCCCAGGATAAGTTGGATTTCTCATACCCCATCTTCGCTAGCCTGACTTTTAAAGAGCACCATAGTTAAAATAACATTTACAGCTCCAGTAGATATGCAATACATTGTTTCTTTGGAACTTGCAATAGGAACAATTAGGAGAGGATGTGGAATAATAGCTACTCAGTATATCTGGGGTTAAATACACATTTTTTGTAATCATTAATTGACTATAAGTATTTTTTTTTAAAGGGAGCAATTTTGAAATTAATAGAATAGACTGAAATTTTTGATTGTTTGTAATTTCTGGATATAGTTTAGTCCATTAATTAGACTAGAGAATAGCATTTTGATACTTGAGAGGCATGATTAGTTTATATGCGTTTAATATCATTTTGCTTTTCAGGGTAAAAACATTCCATAGCATTTTGCAAGTATTTATGTTGTTATCATTAACCTTAGGGTCCTCCAAGAATGTTGAGATTGTTTCTCTCACTTGTCTCAGTATAGCAATAACAATTTTAGGGAGGTTCAAAGCACTTCTCATGTTGTTAATTGACAGGCATCTGCGAGTATATATATCTAATACACTCCTCTCTTTGAATAGGGGACAATTATTTAGATTAAGCATGACTTTGTTTAATTTGAAGTTTGGGTTAAGATGAATTGGTTGTAGAATCTTAGTGATGCTATTGTTTTTCATAAGATTATTATCTTATTATTTAGACTTTATGTATTGTGATTTTTCTAAGACTTTCATTGCTAAGGAAGGATAGAGCTTTAGGATTAAATTTGCAGTTGTTTACATAATTATACCATATTTTGACCCAAATAGGGCCCCAGTCATTCCCACTTGCATTATATTCCGATATTTCTATAATTCTACTAGAGTTAATTATATCATAATAGAGTTTAATGTCAGGGAGGCCAGTTTCCAGTAACCGATTCTAACCAATTTGGGAAACCATAAGAAGTTGGATAAATTTACATTAATATCTTCAAAAAATGTTTTTGTATTGTCAAGTTGGATGTACTGAATTAAAATAATAGTCTCAGTAAAATATTCAATTTAATGATAGCAACTTTTGATAGTAAAGGAAATTTCAGTTTATTCCATCCTGCCTATCTACCACAAGAGGAGTGATTTCTAGCCCAGAAATTGTAGTTTATTGGCTGTTTGGGCAGTGTTTCTATCTCTTTTAACTTTCTGGTCTAAAAGCCTGTGTTTGCGCTTTTTCCGTCTTTCCTGTAACTAGTCTAGTCCAGATAAAGATTTGCTGTATCCAGGACTCTATGTAAGCTTCTGTGCCTCCCAAGCCTTTCTGTGTTAGAGGGAAGCCTTCTAGATTATCAATGAGAGTGGTAAGCACTAGGTAGCCTATCTACCACAAGAGGAGTGGTTTCTGGCCCAGAAAGTGTAGTTTATTGGCCATTCTGGCAGTTTTTCCATCTCTTTCAACTTTATTGTTTATAAGCTCGTGTTTGCACTTATTTCCTACCTTTCCTGTAGCTAGTCTAGTCAAAATACAGATTTGCTGTATCCAGGACTGTTTGTAAGCTTCTGAGTGGTGCCAAAGTCTGCTCTTTAATTTCTCCCTTAGATCTGCTAGTTCTCTCCTCTCCTTCACTTTTACTAGCTTATTAGTCTAGCACTTTACTAGACTTCTTGTAGCAATTATTGTAGCACACAAAAATACTACCAGCACTAAACATTCTACAAGGAAACAGCTCCAGTACTTATTATTAATGCCCACCCCTCCAGGCATGTCTAAAGGTCAGTTCCTTGTGCTTTCTCCTATTAACCTGGTGAACTTGGGCATCCACAGGTAATGTAGCAACTGCCTCATGCACATCAACAACCCTCTCTTCTTACCTCCCACCACTCAGACTTGCAAGAGATCCACTTATATATCCAAATTGGAAGCCACATACTCTCTAGCCAAGACTGGAATAGCTGGTCAAGAGGAGAAGGTCAACACTTGCACCACACCACATGAAAAACATAGCCCTCCAGAACACACACCAGCACTGCCTTCACATAAAAACACAAACCACACACACAACTTCACGGAGCCTCTCAATAAAAATCTACCCAAACAGCAGAGACCCCCAAGGCAGAAACGCACTTGACCACCACAACACAACACTAATCACAAGACACATAACTCTCCTAAACAGTGTGCCACTCAACCGAAGCCCATAAGACAAAACAGCATGCCCAACACACTAGTGATAGGTGACTCGATAGTGAGGCACACTGATGTCCCACTTACTAGGCTGAATAAGGAGAAAGTAACAGTCAGCTGCCTGTCAGGTGCCAGGATCCAGCACATAACGCATGCACTCAGGTCCCTCAACAACAGGTCTAATATGACTCTGTTATTGTACATGTGGGTGTGAATGACATGACATACCTCCCTGGACTACATGAAAAGAGACATGGAGGAGTGCTCAGATTATGTAGCCCAGGCGGGTATGACCCTAGCCTTGAGCAGCATCATGCCATCACCCAGAATAATACCATAGTACAAGCAGAAAATGATTGATTTCAACAATTGGCTAAGTTTCTGGTGTCATTCTAAGGGGATCCAGTATCTGTCTGCCTGGGAAGACATGATTGACAAACCCCGATGCTTTGCCAGAGATGGCCTGCATCTGTCACCCCTGGGTTTTCGGATACTGGCCAATGGTCTTGCCACCCCTATAGCGTCTTTTTTAGGTGGTGTTCCAAAGACCAAATTACCACTGTAACAGCTAAAACAAATGCAATCTGAGGGTCATGCTGTTCATCACTAGAAGTCTACATTTCAAAATGCACTCACTTGAAGCACTCCTTAAAATGGAGAACATCAACATTTGTGCTTTAACAGATACCTGGTTCAAGGCAGCAGAAAGCTCCCTTGCACTGCCAGGCTATAACTCATTCCACACCTTTCAGCCCCAGAATTTGGAGCAAAGCTCCAACAGCAGTGGTGTTTCCATATTCATAAAGGATGTGCACACCTAGAGACTGGTAGCCGAACATTATGCATCAGAGATACTTCAGGTGCAGTTAACACTGGGTGAGACAGCGATTCAGGTTGTAGCCTGCTATAGGTCCCCAACCATGTCCCAAGACTCACACTCCACATTCCTAAGCACACTGGAGAATATTAAGGTCCAACCTAACACTCTCATACTGAGTGACTTCAACTACCCCTCCATTAACTGGGAAAACTACTCATCTACCAATACACTTGCCCAACGTTTCCTGGAATAATTCCAATGACCTGGACCAGCTCATTCTTACCCCCACTAGAGGTAGCAACATCCTTGACCTGGTCATTACTAGCATGGTCGACCATTGCTTTACACCAATAGTCAATGCTTCTTTGGTTAGATCTGACCGCAAATGAATCACCTTGGAAATCCACATCCCTCCCACCCTCCCCCGCAAAGGTAACCACCATGATAAACTTCTCCAAAGCTAACTTTTGGCTCCTAAAAACAGAGGTCATTAACTTCATGGCACCCATGCAAATGCAGAGTAGTTGAATGACCATCGAATCATACACCAATGCACTGTATGAGCACGCATAAAAATGCATAGATCTCACCATACCCAATAAAAACAAGACACTGTCCTCCAACAAAAGGAAGCCAATCTGGTGGTCCCCTACCATAAACAAAGTCTACAACAAAAGGAAGAAACTTATGTGGAATAAGGTGAAGTCCCAAGACTGGAAAAATTCCTGTATCAGCCTCAATAAAAAGTTGAGATCCCTCATCAAATCCTCTAAACCTAGCTATGAAAACAGAATTGCAGCAGATAGTAAAGACAACCACAAGGCCTTCGATAGTTATATAAAGAATCTCCACAGCAATACCCATATTTGCTCTGAACTACTGCACAATGGTACCTCCTATACCTAACTATAGCAACAAATATTGCCCGTATACTGGCCGACAGTTTCAGTGCCAACTTTACCCCCCAAAAGAAAACTTTGGAAACTTTTAAAAGCCAGTATTGCATTTGCGGTCAAACCTGAGTGCTGTATCCCGCTATGTGCGCTCTAAACTGTAGCAACTTGCTACATTGCAGCTAGCAGTTTAACTAAAACCTGAGTGCTGCAGTGCTCAATGCAGGCAAGGCATAAACTGTAGCAACTGTTTGCTACATTTGTAGCAATTGGTTTGCTACAGTTTAGAAAGAAGAATTCTCTTTACTAAAACATAAGTTTAAGAAGGAGAATTTTTTTTAACTAAACAGAACATCTGTAGCACTCCATGCAGGCAGCGTTGAGGGAGGGAGGGTTGAATCAGGGCACAGAAATGGGACATTAATAGCTGGGGCATGATGGGGGGGTCTATGGCCATAGAAGGAATGTCCTTTTTTTCATACTTCAATGGAAGGGAGGGTCAAAGGTCATATATTTATCTGTAAAAAGTAAATGACTTACAATGCATGGGCTGGCTTATTATAGTGAAGTATTTTTTTTTAATTTTACTTGAAGAATTGAGGGTCTGGGGCAATGGTACACAGTAACAGCCCAGGATACTGGTTGAACCAGCTACGCTTCTGATACTATTTTGTCCCTTTGCAAATTACTAAGATAGTGAATATGTGGTAATCATGTACTATGCATACCCAACTCCTTAGCAATGTCAGTACTGTAATACAATATATTAATTTATTTTGTGCAAAGCTGCAGAGCTATCAATAAATACCACTGTCTTCTGCAAGCCCACTAATGTCAACCATTTTGATTACTACATAAGTGGCAGAGGTGCAATGAGCAAGTAATATTCATAAAAGTATCAAGTAAAATATAATTTAATATATTTTAATTCCTTGGTTTCATACTACTTTTGTTTGCTTTTATTACATTCAGGCAAGTCATTTAGAACACCACTGCTACCCAAAATTAGAAACAGAATACTGATCCTGTTTCACTCAGGTACCTACAAGCTATGTGTGTTTACTAAACCACTTTAAAATAAAATATTCTCAGATACAAATAATGTGTCATCTATGCATTTCATTGAAAAATCTACACCACAATCAAAATAAATACAATCTGTATCTTAACAATCTAGCATTCAGTCATCACAGCTTACTTATCTGCACCAGTCTCATTTATTCCTTCTGGTGAAATCCACTGAAAGGTCTCTACCTAAACTAATTTGCCTTTATACTGGACAGGGAGTGCCTTCTGTGTGGAGTCTGCATGTCCTCCCCGCGGTTGGGTGGGTGTTTGAATGACATGCGTAAATGGGTGTGCCTTTGTTGAAGTTTGAATGTTGAGCTGGCACCTCGGTGTTCATGAAAATCTACTGTCAATCATTAGCGGACCAGAGTTCCGCTGTGGCGACCCCTAACCGGGAAAAGCTGAAAGACAACAACAACTGGACATACCATAATGCTAAAGAATTACAAAATGTACATATCAAAGCAAGAAGTATCCAAAAAGAAAAAAGGGAACATATGATTCATAGTTGGATCACACTGCATCAGCCAGATTTCCTTGCCACCTTGGAGACCTGGCTGAAGCTGAATATTTCTGGCATTTCTGGTCCCCTCCTAGTCATGCCATTCTGAGATATGGCAGAGCATGTAAAGGTGCAAGGTATGTACCATTACTTTATAAAGATAATTTAGTATGCTTCATATCCTTTGATCAATTACCTAATTCTCCTCATTGTGACTCCACTGTAGCCCATGTTAATGTCTTCAGTTTTCTTTAGCTACAGCTTAGCAGTCTTTCTGCCACTTCTCTTAGACCTTCAAAGGCCTTTGATACTGTTTCTCACACACTCTCTTTTTACAAAAGCTAGCTAATATGGATTTTCAGACAGCACAGTAGAATGGTTCAAAAGTTATCTATCTAATCAACAACATGCAGTAAAATGGTCCCAATTAGCTCCTGCTTCTCTACCCAATAATATAGGTGTTTCACAAGTCTCAATACTTGGTTGAGTTTGGCTTAGTATCACTGTAAATGACATGCATGCCAAGATTCCTAATGCTACATTAGAACAGTATGATGATGACTCTACTGTTATCGATATTGCTAAATCCCTTAATCAGTTGTTGCATTCCACAAAGCTTAGCTCTCAAAGCCTACGACATAGCCTTAAAGACTCAAATATTTTACTAGATGACAACAAAACTATACTGCTTGTATTTGGCTCCAGTGAAATCTCAATTACTTTAAAAATATATTGCCAGCTGAACAAGCCACACATGTCAAACATTTTGGTGTATTCATATACAATAAACTATTCTTCCAGAATTATACTGGCTATGTAACCTTAAACACTCACAAAATTAGGGAATTTTATACAAATCAAAACCCTACCTAACAGAAACAACATGGGCTTTAAGTTCAGTCAGATCATTCCTGGTCAACAAATGTAAATAAATAAATAAATTAATTAAGTAAATAAATAAATAAATAATATAAAAAAATAACACAGCCACAAACACTATTTCTATCTATATTACTTCATGTATCCTCTATTATTACAAATATTCCAAAAACTCATCTACACAAGAAAGAAGGAACAAACATATAACAGTAATACAACAAATAATACAACAAAACTTGTCATTGTAAAGTTCTTCGTGAAACTACTTGGTTAGAGCTAAACACATTTTTACATTTAACCAGTTAAAAATACAAATAAAAGTATATATGAATCCAGCAAATGCCCACCCATTCCTAACTTACTTCCAAAATATATGCACCACAGAGACCTGAGATGTCATCCCCAAAATCTCCTAGATCTTGTCAAATTAAGAAAGCACTTTAATGAGTCTTTGTTCATGCAGCCAAGTTGTGGCATTCTCCATATCCTAGAAATGGGACTAAAATGAAACATTTCTGTACAATCTGAAAACCTACCTAATATATTAAAGAGAACGCTATCTAGGAAAACTTCATAGATGTCTTTGACAAAATTGATATTGGAGGTATTCAGGGGATTCTTGAGTCTGACAAAACCAGGTCCAAGGACCTTCTTGTTGCACTTGTCGCACTTGCTAAGAAAGCTACTGTCAAATCAATAACCAGGAACTGTGACAACTGGGTTTTAGGGGTTTGTGATTTACATGGCTATTCTCATGCTGAATGATCTGAATCAAGCCCTAACACTCTTAAATTTCTTTCTGTCCATTAGGGTGTCCCACCATAAATGTGGGTATGGGAAGGGGGGGTGCTTGAACAAGGGTTGACCAAACATTCAGACAATTAAAGGTGACTGACAAGACCCACAGTTGGGACCAGTACCCTTATATTTGGTTCAGTGTCATGCTGGACAAACCTAATTCCCTGAATGATGACTCCTCAACTGAGAACACTCCGAAAGGAACATTTTGTTGGGCCTTTAACAATGGAAGATATTCAAAAGCTACTTGCAAGTTCACCCATCTATGCTCCTTCTCTGGAGGTGTACCCTGCAACTAGATGCTGGTCAAAATCAGAAGAGCCCATTCTGAATCCCAGCACCTCCTCAAGTGGTAAAGGACCCAGTCAGAGACAGGATAATCTGGTTTAAGTCAGGCATCTTTTTCATGGCCAAAGAGGTAACCTTTCTATGGGCCAATTACATTGTCAAGCCACCGTATACCCTGATCAGAGTAAATACATTTATCAACTTTCATTTGGATTATCCCTATAAGAAAGCAGGTTACTTTCTGGTCAATGTTTTTTCTTCAGGTTTCCCCAATGGGTCCTCTGTATCTTTGAAATTCAAATTAGTCACACAACTTTCATTGATCAAAGGTAACGTATATGTAGCTCTTCAGTTAATTGAGAAAGATATGTTAGTGGGTAGAATCATTGGCCCTTTCTCTCACTCTCCTTGGCCTGCATATAAAATCTCCACCATAGGCTTAGTTCTAATGAGAGAAAAAAACAGTAGAATTCTATTTAATTCATCCTTTATCCCATCCAGCTGGGCTTTCCATCAATGATTTTATTGGCAAACAACAAACCAGGGTCCACTATGCATCAATAGACCAGGGTTTACAGGCCATCAAGGGATTCTCATATGATCATAGGTTTATACTAGGGTAATGAATACCAGGGTCTTTACAAGTCTAGTCTTGCAATGCAACCCAGTTTTGTCCCTAATTCCCTTGGATGACGGTATTGTGGGGTATGTTAGTAAGTAGGTACTTAATGGTTATGTGGGGGGGAATGTTAGTTGTGGATTAATTTACTTACTGTTGCCATCTGTCCATCAGACACATGGGGGCAGACTGGTGGCACATTTGCCATCCAATAATCAATGTTTCATTTGAATAGGGTCAGGGATGAACTCTTGTTTCATGTAAATAGGGAGCTTATTCCATAGCATGGAGATACTTTGAGACACATAACGGTCTCTTTCCATCATGTTCTGTTTATGACACAGGCACATTTTGGTACTTGGTTCTAGTATTTCTGATGCTGTTTATTTTGTGGATTCCAAGCATACATCACCTGTTAGTAACTTACAAGAGACTGAGTACAGAGATAGTGCCTTAAGGTGATATTTGTAGGACAGGGTACTCATTTCATGGATTCTCTTGATAAGGAACCTTGGAAGGAGTTCCAGCTGTTGCAAGTGCCTGGATAGGTGCATGCCAAAGGCAGCACCGTAGTTAATTATGGGTCTGATATGGGCTAGGTAGAGTGGTACTATAACTTCCTTGGACTTGCATGCCATACCCCTGCTTATGAGTTGGGTGACACAGAATGATTCTCTTACTCTCTTGGCTGTGTGTGCTGGTTGAAAGCCAGATCACTGTCAACATATGTTCTCAGATCTGTAACTATTGGGTCAACTGTTAGGGGTGTTTTATTTATGGAATTAACTTGGGTTGATGATCTCTAAAGGGTACTATAATGCATTTCTTTTTGCTGAGCTTTAATCCATGGCTTTGGCACCAGTGATTTATTTGTGTTAGACCATCTTGTAGGATACTGGTGTCATGAGGGGAATCTATGACAGTTCCCAATTTACACTCATCTGCAAACTTGGTGAGCCAGAGCCCTTTAACATTAGCCTTGACTTAAGAGAAGTAGATGACAAACAGGAACGGACCCAATATGGAGCCCTTAGATACTCTGCTGGTGACCAGTGTCCTGGTGAGTTTGTCTCGCCGATCTTGACTTTTTAGTTCTATCTGTGACCCAGCCAGCAATCCAGCAAGTTATGTAGACATTTATGCCTAGTTCTGAGAGTTTGTCGATAATACCTGAGTGGGGTACTTTATTGAATGCCTTGGCCAGGCCAAGGTAGGCAGTATGTACCATTTATCCATAGCCTTGGTGACCCTCTCAACGAAGCCTACCTGGGTGAGTAGCCAAGACCTTCCCTTACCAAATCCAAACTGAGATGGGACTAGTGTCCCTAGGTTGCCAATGTCCTTGTTGATTATTTCCATCATAATTCATTCCATGGCTTTCCATATTACATTTGTCAGACTGATGGGTCTGTATTTCCCAAGGTTAGTTGATGGTCCACCCTTATGAAGATGGATAAACATTGTGGCCTCTCATTCACCTGGCACATAACCTGTTTTGAGACAGTAGTTGAAGAGTGCCTCAAGTGATCCTGCTAGGTCATGTTTTAGGGTATTTAGGAGGCAACCAGGAATATTGTCAAGGCTCATTGAAGCAGTGTTTTTGTCCTTAGCAAGTGCCACCAGGATCTGCTTCCTGTTAATAGTTAGGGGGATATGCTAAAAGAGATTTAACAAGTGGATGCAGGGCAAGTGGCAAGTGAGGTTAGAGGTAAAGTTATCAGCCAGAAGATTTGCTATGTCACCCTGGTTAGTACCATTTAGCACCAGTCCTGCACACTGCTGAGTGTATGCATGTTAGACATTCAGTTAGCTTTCTGCCATCTGCCCATTAGTGAGGATGATTGGCCTTTACTCAGATTTAATTTCTTTAGTAAATTCTTTTTTGACATAGCTACTCTCATGGGTTGCTCATGGGCTTGTGCAGTTTTTAAAACCTTTAGTTCTGCTTTACACTAGTGCTGTCAGAAAAGAGTTCCTAAGCAAGCTGCCATTCATTACTTAGAAGATTACCTGATAATAGGTGAAGGGATGGCTGGTGCTCAAGAAGGTATAACTATTTTCATCAATCATTGCAAGGAGTTGGGAGTTTTCTTGACCATTGAAAAACTGGATGGCCCTACCAAGCCATCCCTTTTCTAGGACTTTTTATTGGTGCCCCACCTTCCTCTTTCAGGCTTCTGCTGATAAACTGCTTCAACTCATCTTATGCAATCTCATATTTTTAGCAGCGTGCAAGTCTCAAATTACGATATTTATGCAACTGCATGGGTAATTGAACACTGTTTGCAGAGGTATTGCCCCTGGCAGAACATTTGTCAGATACTTATCCATCTTGCTGAAGGGCAGCATATCTAAACATCAAAGGGTAAGGATCATTGTCAGAACGAAGGAGGACCTCCTGCTTTGAAATACCTTTTTATTTAACACATTACATCTGAGTGATGCCTCCAGGTGCATCTGCAGTTAACTCCTACTGATGCCTCTAGGCATCAAATATTGCTTGTCCATATTTGCGTCAATAATTCCAAAAGCATGCTATGTGCAAGGTTTTAAAAGATTTTATCTTAAAGCTTAAACAATGGCAAACTCAACTGCATTAATATTTCACCTCTGTCTAGTGCAGGTAAATAGATATTAACTATTATTTTTATGATATTAATTTATATAGATATAATTTACACATTTTTCTAAATATCTCAACAACCAAGTAACACAGACAGAACTCCTTAGCTCATATGAATGCTCTCAGCTAGATTAATAAAATGCTACTGACATTATGTGTGTAACTTGAGTGGTTGTTGAGATATTGTAAGTTGTTTACATACTGGTGAGGATTTAATAAATTCTGTGTAAGAATAGTGGGAAACCTACACCGAGTGTACTGTAGCCATGTCTGCATCTCCCATTCAGCAGCGTACCTTGCATACTTATAAAGGTGCACTAGTGAGGCACAGCCAAGTAACACTATTACAGAATCAGTGTAGGGGGTGTGTTTACAGTGTCCAGAGATGAGTAAAACACTCCCTGCACTTTTAAAGTGACAGATGGCACTGAAATATAAAAGTAAAATGTTATTTCCTTTTTGTTTTTTTGGGTTTGCATGGCACGGTGCTTTGCAATGGACATGTGCCAACATCTAAAAATACAAACAGGATACTTTTCATTTTAATGTAAAAGGTCACATTTAAGCATAGCTGAGCTGGTTTGCAGTGCTTAAACATAACTGAGAGCTATTTAGAAATGTATAGCTGTAATCATCATATCCATGGTAGCTGGATGGTTAGAAGCACAATTGGTGCGCGGTTCGAATACACAGGCAGGCCATTCAGCTTTTACATGTGATAGCAAACTGTTACAACAATTTAT
The DNA here is from genome assembly GCF_019279795.1 of Protopterus annectens. Taxonomy (NCBI): domain Eukaryota; kingdom Metazoa; phylum Chordata; order Ceratodontiformes; family Protopteridae; genus Protopterus; species Protopterus annectens. Next base: position 1,578,429,751 of record NC_056733.1, on the reverse strand, counting down.
TTTTTTAATTATGTATATACTGACATTTGTTAACCAAGTTAGTCCAGCTGGGCCAGAAGCCCATTTTTAGTGGAGACCTGAGGAGAAAAGCTCCAGTTACACACAAGTGTCCAATAAATTAATGTCACACTCCAATATAACGTAATTAAAATACATAAGGTTAGATGATATAAAGTAAAACAGATGCACAAAATAATAAAGTATCATTAATGAACAAATAATTGCAATATATTTTTTTTATATTTTCATAAAATCTGGTCTGCCCTTAGCTGAGCTCTGCTAAGCACTATTAAGCCAAGCCAAGCAAAGCTTAAATAGGACTTGTTTTAGCAGTACTTAGCAATGCGCAGCTCCACGTAACTGGTTTGGGCACTGCTAAGCAATGTCAGTTTAAGCACTGCTCAGCTAAGCTTAGCTGGTTTGCGCTGTGCTAAGCTTTGCTTAGCATTTTTAAAAAAAGTCCAATGGTGGTAAAGGGTGGGAAAACAGCCTTATTTAAGCTGAACAGGTGGGAATACAGCCAGAACCTGTTGGAGTTCGACGTGTGCAGATACTATGGCAGGAGTTGGAGAGGGTGTGCACTTCCGGGCGCAGTGGTGGGGCATGTTTGAGTCCAGGGTCACGGTTGCACTCCTTGTGGAAGACCATGACATCTGGCTGCTGCAGGGCCAGTACCAGGGCTTGGAATACAAATCAGAGGCGTGGGACCAGTTGGCACGCAACCTCACCAGTGCAACTAGTATTCCCCTGCACACGTGAGTAGGTGCATCACCACTACGATGACCTGAAGTGTAGGAAGGAGGAATGTTTGGCTTAGTGGATCCAAGATGCTTGGGATGATAGTACCCCACAAGTTTGTAAGTATAGGAAGCATTGATTTGCCAAAGTCTAATATGAATATCTAATAGACAGGTACACATAATGGTGTGTTTATCTCCTGACAGCTTCAGAGGAGAGAGAGCTCACAACCTAGAGGCCCATTTAAGGTGTCTGGCCAGGTTGCACTGAGACTGTGGTGAGTATAGATATATCCTGCAATATATACTAATATAATTAAGAAAGAGTTCAGTAGTAACTGCCAGTAGGTATATTCTGTTTTGAGTGTACTGCAATGAATGTGTACATAGACCTGGACTGACATAAGTGAGTAATGCCAGGCACAGTTCAATATAGATGAAAGCATGAAACCTGCTAATGTGAAGGAAAGAAAGTTACTACTGTATTACTATTGTTAAGGAATAACAAGTGTATACTGTATTATTAATAATGTTCTGGTAATAAAGTACAACTGCATTCATAATGTGAAGGGAATAAATCAACTGCATTCATAATTTTCAGGAAATAAAGTACAACAGCAGGCAGAATTGTTAAGGAAATAAAGTTAGTACTGCATAGATGGTGGAATAACAGCTGTCTTTCAAAGCCTGCATTATTTAAAGTATTCAACAATAAAGACTGTTAGATGTATGCCAATCACTGTTTCATGTCACCCCCAATAAGGATATATTGTGGCAAATGTTGTGTGTATTTTGGGCTGTTGGTCAAACCATAGATTATTACAACTGCTGTGAAGTAAACATGGTTGGCCGATAAAGAACTGTTTTGCTAAAGTGTAGATGTGGAGCTGTACTACAAGATATAGTGCATTATGATATTTATTCTGCACTAAGATCTGAACCTAGAATAGTAATGTGTAAGGTATTATAGCATGTCTCTCTCAGAATTGTCTTATGTTAACCTTTGCTTTTCAGCGATATGCATTCCTGAATGTAGTTATGCTGATGCAGGCAAGTAGGAAACTGTAATAGCTGTAGACTGCAAATATACCATATACAACTGTATATGGGTCAGGTAGGCAACCCAGCACCCCGATATGGTTTGTACACATCACACATAACCCATTCACTAAAAGTTAAATGTGTACACCCGCATTCCAAGTATTAATACACAGTTCTCCTACTATCTCTGTCATGCATGAATCCCATGCATGTGTGTTCAACTGTCACTGCAGTCTTGTGTGACACTCTACCTATATTACCAGATCAGACTTTGTTACAAGCTGAGCTCTAGGCACATATCAATCAATCAACACACAACAGTGGCTCACTAGCTCAATTTGATAAACAATATGTATGTTGTTCATTTTGCCACACAAGACTGGGGTTCAAATTCGGGGACAAGTACTACTACATATTTATAGAAACAGACAACTACTATTGAATATTTATAGAAACAGTTATGTATTGTTAACAGATTTTCACCCCACAAGGATTTACAGGTAAATAAATGTCTGTAGTGGCTGCATGAACAGTATAGTAATTTCTGTGTCCAGATGTACTAGTGTCTAAACAGCATTGCTCAGCAAGGTGATATGACTTCATTAAATAAACTGTCAACAAATACACTACTATTCCTAGTGAATAAGACAAATAAACAGTTTATTGTTGGTATAGCTGTATGCCTGGTGCATCTGTGAATGTCTGCTGATAGTCTAACCCCATGCCTGCCAAGAGCAGCAGGAGAAGTGTAAACTGTCTGTGCTGTGCATGATACATGTCTCTCAAGTGTCACACTGTCACAGATAGTGACCACTGTTGCCAAAACCCTTGGACACATATGTAACATCCATTCGAAGTATGTCAGTAGCACACTCACACAACAACAGTGCACAGTAAACCTTGGTAGTCATATATGTTCCCCTGACATTGAATAGCCCCTGTAGTTTTGTACTTGTAGGTGTTACAGCTTGGCCCATACTGTCGCATGTGGATAGCTTGAGAGGTATGTACGTGCTACAGAAGCTATTGGGCACTTGTATACACAAAATAAGGGCAGACCTGTAGAGTATAAAACAGTACAGTTGCAAATAATACAGCCTATACAGCTGTTAATGGAATGTCTCTCTCTCCCTCCATCTCTTATCTGCATCACAAATTATTATTGTAATAATATGGGTATGGTTTCCTTTTCACATATGTTGTTCTCAAAACCTAATGTTGGGTCTTGTGTTTTATTATTGTGATATATTACAATGGTTGCATTCTAACATACATTGTTGAAATATCAATGTTGTTGGCTTTTTGCCGTAACTGTTACTGGCATGCTTTTACAATACTGACTGTTATTCCATTTATTCTTGTTATATATTACAGTGCTTGCATACTAACATATGTTGTTGAAATACCAATGTTTTTGGCTTTTTGCCATAACTGTTACTGGCATACTGTTACAATACTGACTGTTATTCCATTTATTCTTGTGTTCTGTATGCTATGCAATATAATCATTCTGTGTTAATTGGAACACCCTTGCATGCTGTTATAACTAACATTTAAATGTGCTGTATATGACTAACCTATACACTTTGAAAAAACGTCATCACCATAGCACAAGTAGGTAGGCTGCGGATCCACCTACCCCACCTCAACTAGCCATGGCACCAAGTCCCAGCATGTCTAGGACACAACCTGGAGCTGTCCCCTCTGCTGGTCCTGCACCACCCATGGGTGGAACCACCTCAGAGGATGGGGCCCATCCCACCCCTGGGAGCGGGTGCGGATAGGGAGTGTTCACCCAGCGACAGCTTCCAGGGATGGTGTGCAGGATTGTCCAGCATGATTTGGATAATCTACTGCACCAGACTGAGGGCAGACTGGCGCACCTGGAGGGGCAGGCTGGGCCTGGTGCCCAGCCCCCAGCACAGCCAATTTCTTGTCCGTGAAGGAGCAGTGGTGACTGCCCATGGGTGGGGAGCTCAGTCTCACTGCTGCCATCTGGGAGCACTTGGTTCTCTGATTCCACAACACCCTCCCCGTCAAAGGTGTTTACCCCCATCATATGTCATACACTGTCCCTGTCTGATGTCTTGTCTGTCTTGTCTGTTTGCAAATGCTACCTCTCCTACCCAACTTACCTCCCCACATGTACCTATATCCCTTCCCCAACATTCCACTCTCTCCTAAAAAAAAAAGAAAAATAGGCATCTGTCTCACAAAAAAAATATTGCCCCATACATAGCTATGCATTTCACCCATACCTACACTGCCCACAATCAATCATTACAGCAATTAATCAACAAAGTTATGTCACCCAGACCCTTCTTTCTGGGATGTGAGGCTCCAAGTTCCAAATTGTCCACAACCTGCACAGATGTTGCTGTAGAAGAAATGGAAAACTATGGTCCTTTCCTAGACCCATCCTGCACATCCCTACCTGCATTTCACATTGTTTTCTCCCTGCTTGCCCTCATTTCACCACTTTCCTATCACCTCTTTTTTTTTAAATTAGCACAGGTTTAAGCGGAGCTAAGTGGTACTGTTCAAATCCACTTAAACACACTTAAAACTGCTTTAATCACCTTATCTGTTTCTGACACTGTTCTCCACATAAACAAAGTAATCATCCTTGTCACTTCTTAGACCCAAGACCCTGTCAACTACAGCATAATGGATTAGACCAGTAGGCCACTCAATTCTGAAGAATAACCGGTGTTTCTATAAACATATTATGAATTCCACTGATGCACATCAGCAAGAAAAATCACACCTACCAGGTTTTGAACCCAGGATGCTGTCAACTACAGCATAGTGCATTAGCCCACTACAACACTCAGCTCTGAAGAATAACTGGTGTTTCTATAAACATATCCTGATTGCCAGTGGCATACTACTTTTACATACAATAGGATAAATGACAGCATACTTGGGCCTGTGATGCAGACATTGAACCGGTACACAGCCAAATACATGTTGATGGATGTGCGGGAGGTCTATGATATCCAGTAGAGCAGACAACTGCACAGACTGTTGCAGAATGTCCACAGTTGTGCCACCTAGTTATGGCATGGTTGTCATAAAACCTATTCTGTGTGCTGAACTACTGGCAAGTCAGTGCAGATTGAGGTTACAAAATCATGACAGACAGGTCAGTGTCACACGTCATACCCATCCAAACACACATGTCCATGGGAATCCTGTGTAAGACACTGTATGCATGCAAATATGTCTTGCAACTACACCTGCCATAATAATGAGTCAGTAGCTCTATCTTTTACATTTCTAGCATGTCTGACATCTGGACACCCACAGTCCTGGCCCACAGTCCAGTCTGTTGCACGGCAAGTACATGCTTGCCAATACAACATATAAATAACTAAGTCCTGCAACATACAGCAGAACTGGTTGCTGCTACCATAGTCACTAACACCCACATTAGCACGTCAAAGGCCTTTAGGGAGGGACACATATCACAAATATGAATAGGTGCCCTAAATGTCACCTACAACTCTCTGGATGGCACTATTACTTAACATATGTACTAGAGGCACATGCCTCACCTGGACTGTTATGGGCACCCTCACCCTGGCTTTGCTGTGACAACAGAGCTGACACTACTCTCTCACTGACATATACAGCTTGTTGTCCCCCAGTGTGCTCCCAGTCCCCAGTATGACTCCTAGCCAGAATGCAGCAGCTGTAGCCTGCAACACATGCAGCAGTATGTTCAGCTACCTGCTACAGACCTACCATACTTCCAAAACACCTAGAACAGGGTACCCACATAACACTGGATAGTAACTCATATGTCTCTGTTTCCAGCAACTAGAGTAACAGCTTATCTACTGCTTTTGTAATGTATGTATGGGGTAATAGTATTACTGAGTACTGTAAAGAAACCTAAAGGACAGAGTATGTCTCTCATGTTGACATTAGTTATGGAAGTTATCTACTCTATCTTCTTGCTATACTTGCTGTTAAACACTTCTATAACATGTATCTATTAATGTAGCCTGTGCATGTTGGCAAATGCACTCTTTGGTTAACTCCCTATCTTATATTTACTATAATTATATAAGAAGTATAAAGATTGCGTACTCTATATATTGTTTAATGAACCTTTTGGTTAACATGTCTTTCTCTTGTTAATGATTTTACTGCTCTGGAGATTTTCTTCCTGGATCTCCACTGAAAATGGACATATATCCAGTTGGACTCTCCCGGTTAACAGATGTAAAATAAATAAATAAAATAAATAAAGGGGGGGTCAAGTGACAAGGACATGTGTCACAGTCTTCCCCTACAACCATACACAGCAGATAGACCAGCGGCAACTGCAGCAGCATCCATATTCGGATAAAAATGACATATTACACTCACATCTGTCTGTCTCCTTACTGTCCCCAACACACACATTGTTAAACAGTAAACTGCCACAGAATCAGAAAGTCTGTTAACAATGGCCAAACGTAGCATGCAAAACGGTGGACATACCACATCAGTCCAAACAGTGGACAGTATTTCTACCTACCCTCTATGATGCTGTAGTCTCCACACCTCAATAATGTCCTCCTCACAGGCCAGGAGAAGGGACAAGGCATACATGAAGGCCTTAAGTACAGCATTGTATTGCCCTGACATTGTCTAATGAAAATGCAACCCAGCTGTTCTGGATGCAATTAGCAAGTGTGAGTCACAGGTTGCTGCACAGGCAATCACCTCTTCATGAGCACTACCTACAAAAAGCAAGCTGCTGTCTATGGTAAACAGGTCTGTGATTTCTTAATGAAGACAGACTGCACTATCCAAAGAATATACCACTGGATTTCTGCACACAAAGGAGTACAGCACTATACCTGGAATGTAACAGAATTCCCCATGTAATGGGATGCAGATGGAGGGATGCAGCCATGGGAAATAGGGATTACAGCACTAGGGTCTGTAAAACATAACAAGAGTTGGAAGGCTGTGCAAGTCGAGGTGCTAAGTGTTTCATTAAAATTGCTTACTTCTTGGATCGGTGGTCTTGGTGGTATTTTAAAATTTTATTTTTTGCCTTTTTTAAGTTGTATTTGTTACCTACAAGGAAGATAACCTACACCACAGTTGCAGTGCTCTCTGTAATTGTGTAGCACAGATGTTGCTGGAATGTCCCCATACACTTGTAGTACCACTCACCTATTTGTTGGATGGTGGCTGCATGACATGGTACTGGGATGTCACCCATAGGGGACACACCACAGTAGATGGCAGTGATGGGTTTGGACACATAACAACACAGTCTGTCACAGCACATGGGCCAGAAATGGTATACCTAGGATCATATGAGGTTACTAGGCCACTAGCCCTGAGGCCCTCATAAGCCTAGCCCAGAGTTTAGCCCATCTGTATGCAAGTCATCACCCGATGCCCCAGTCCAACAGGGACACAGGTGGTATCCCAAGTGTGTATGTGCTGTTAACCATCCAGTTATCCAGGTCCCACTTAAAAAGGTGTAAATAGCTACCCTGGCTGATGTGGACAGAGTGCCCATGCCACAGCTGGGTGAGTGCGTGGGACACACATCTGACCCGCCAACAAGTCCTGTCAATGTCACAACAGGTTGAGGGTGTGTGTATAGGTTAATAGAGAGGAGCCTGACTTGCAGTTGTGCAGCAGTCCCATCAAGGTGGAGTCCATTATCACCTTGTATGCCAGACAGAGGTCACCTCTGAGGAGTCTGTAGGAAACTGGGTAGGGGGATGGGCTAATATGTGTATAGTAGATGCGTGAGGCCCTGGTATTTCCTGCTGGGGAACGTCTGTGACCTGCACAGCTTCTGCATGTGTTTTGTGAGCTAAATGACTACAGGGACAGTATACTCAATAATGTTCCTTATTGGGGGGAATACAGAGACATTGTGACCTCCATATCCCTGCAGAATATATCATTATGCATGAGGTGGGCCATGTAGAAGGTTTTCCTTACAATGGAAACAACATAGTGGGCAAATGTCATGTTGTTATCAACCTGTGTGCACATAACCCTCTTGACTGATTGTGTGCTTAGGATGTTGCAGAGGATGATGTAGTCTTGCCAGGTATACCTGACTCCATGCATCTACACAAATGCACGTATAGCACTTTTGTGTATTTGTGGATATTAGTGCCAGTTCCTACAGAGGGGGTGAGGGTTGCAAAGCTGTGTATACCATCCCTCAGGAGGCTGTATTCAACTTTAGAGTTGTATGTATGTCTGACCCCCAGCTAGATGGGTATTGCGGGAGATGGTGACCCCAAACGTGACTGCTTTATGGTTGCTTTGACCATGGAGGATGACACTGTTGGGCTACTGTAGTGGTTACCCATTTTGTCTAATATCAACTCCAACAGACCTTCAACTCATGTGGGGGTAGCACCTAGCTGCTCCAAGGTGTTTGCATTTCCACTGTTGATGGATCTCTGGGCATTTGTGTGCTGGCTTGAGTATGTCTTCCAATACATATTTAGGTAGTTCAAGTAACCCAGGATCAGGGTATGGACCCAAATCCTGATACAGTTTATCAGTTCCATATAGGCAGAATAGGCTTCTTGGTCACATGTGGAGCCCAGTAGCTAGCTATGATTTGGATTGGTGTCTTGGCAATGGTAAACTTCCCATGCAGTGTTCCCTGTGTATCTTACTGCCTGTACAGCCTGAAGGTATGTATGTCTTTCATATATATTGAAACCCCATGTCCTATGGCTTTAGCACCCACACTTTGGGGTCTGACTGTATGATAGGATGGGTGACCATGTAAGGGTGGGGTGCTCTCCTCAGCTTTGAACCATGTGTCTGCGACTGCACAGTTGTCAGCATTTCCCTGGTTTATGAATGCTTGCAATGAGTGCAGATGCATGTTTGACCCAGAGGGTTTAGCAGCATGGCCTTCAATGTGTGATGTGCTGACAGTTGTATGTTGGTAGTGTTCACCTCACCACATCTCCTAATAAAGAAACTATAGGGGTGGCAAGAACCAATGGCAGATGCATGAAGGCCAGATGAGACAGATGGAGGCTATCTCTGGCAAAGGATCATGGTCTGTTGATCATATCATCCCAGGCTCTCAGGTACTGGATCCCTGTGCAATAGCACAGGATAACAATCCAATTCTTAAGGTCAATCATTTCCTGACTGAAGTGCGGCATCATTTTGAGTGACAGTGGAAGTTAGGCAGCATAGGATGGTGGTTTGTAGGATGACATTGGTGATCAAGAAGAGGAGGAGGAGTGTGAGGCAGCACCAAGGATCAAATGGTGGAAACTGAAAAAAGGTAATTGTGAGGTGGAGTTCAGGGAAGAGTTAAGACAGGCACTGGGTGGCAGTGAAGAGTTACCGAATAGCTGGGTAACTACAGCAGAGCTAGTAAGAGAGATGGCTAGAAAGGTGCTTGGTGTGACATCTGGAAAGAGGAAGGAGAACAAGGAGACCTGGTGGTGGAATGAAGAAGTACAGGAGAGTATACAGAGAAAGAGGTTGGCAAAGAAGAAGTGGGATTGTCAGAGAGATGAAGAAAGTAGACAAGAGTATAAGGAGATGAGGTGCATGGCAAAGAGAGATGTGGCTAAGGATAAGGTGTATGAAGAGTTGTATGAAAGATTGGACAGTAAGGAGGGGGAAAAGGACCAAGCTAGTAAAGATGTGCAGCAGGTAAGGGTGATAAAGGATAATGAGGGAAGCATACTAACAAGTGAGAAGAGTGTGTTGAGCAGATGGAAAGAGTACTTTTAGGAGCTGATGAATAAAGAGAATGAGAGGTAGAGAAGGTTGGATGATGTGCGGATAGTGAATCATGAAGTGCAGTGGATTAGCAAGGAGGAAGTAAGGATAGCTATGAAGAGGATGAAGAATGGAAAGGCTGTTGGTCCAGATGACATACCTGTTGAAGCATGGAGGTGTTTAGGTGAAATGGCAGTGGAGTTTTTAGCTAGATTGTTTAATAAAATCTTGGAAAGTGAGAGGATGCCTGAGGAATGGAGAAAAAAATGTTTTGGTAACGATTTTTAAGAATAAGGGTGATGTGCAGAGCTGTAGTAACTACAGAGGGATTAAATTGATCAGTCACAGCATGAAGTTATGGGAAAGAGTAGTGGAAGCAAGGTTAAGAAGGGAGGTGATGATTAGTGATCAGCAGTATGGTTTCATGCCAGGAAAGAGCACTACAGATGCAATGTTTGCCCTGAGAGTGTTAATGGAGACGTACAGAGAAGGTCAGAAGGAGTTGTATTGTGTCTTTGTGGACTTAGAGAAAGCATATGACAGGGTGTCTAGAGAGGAGTTGTGGTATTATATGAGGAAGTTGGGAGTGTCAGAGAAGTATGTAAGAGTGGTACAGGGTATGTACGAGGGTAGTGTGACAGCGGTGAGGTCTTCATTAGGAGTGACGGATGCATTTAAGGTGGAGGTGGGATTACATCATGGATCAGCTCTGAGCCCTTTCTTATTTGCAATGATGATGGACAGGTTGACAGACGAAATCAGACAGGATTCTCCGTGGACAATGATGTTTGCAGATAACATTGTAATCTGTAGTGAGAGTAGGGAACAGGTGGAGGAGACCCTGAAAAGGTGGAGATATGCTCTAGAGAGAAGAGGAATGAAGGTCAGCAGGACTAAGACAGAATATATGTGTGTGAATGAGAGGGAGGATAGAGGAATGGTGAGGATGCAAGGAGTAGAGATGGTGAAGGTGGATGAGTTTAAATACTTGGGATCAACAGTTCAGAGTAATGGTGAGTGTGGAAGAGAGGTGTAGAAGAGAATACAGGCAGGATGGAGTGGGTGGAGAAGAGTGTCAGGAGTGATTTGTGACAGATGAGTACCAGTAAGAGTGAAAGGGAAGGTCTACAGGAGGGTAGTGAGACAAGCAATGTTATATGGGTTGGAGACAGTGGCATTGACAAAAAGACAGGAGTCAGAGCTTGACGTGGCAGAGTTGAAGATTTTAAGATTTGCACTGGGTGTGATGAGGATGGACAGGATTAGGAATAAGTATATTAGAGGGTCAGCCCAGCTTGGAAGGTTTGGGACAAAGACAGAGAGGCAAGATCACGTTGGTTTGGACATGTGCTGAGGAGGGATGCAGAGTATATTGGGAAAAAGATGCTAAGGATGAAGCTGCCAGGTAACAGGAAAAGAGGAAGGCCTAAGATAAGGTTTATGGATGTGGTGAGAAAGGACATGTAGGTGGTTGGTGTGACAGAGCAAGATGCAGAGGACAGAAAGAAATGGAAACAGTTAATCCACTGTGGAGACCCCTAAAGGGAGCAGCTGAAAGAAGAAGAAGTGGAATGATGCATAAGGCTAGGGTCATACCTCCCTGGGACACATAATCAGCATGCTCAATCATGTCGCATTGCATACAGTCCAGGGTGGTATGTGTCAGGTCAGGCATGCCAACATGGACTATGACAGAATCATGACAGTACCTATTGTTGAGAGACAGCAGTGCATATGTGATATGGCAGATTCTGGCACCTGGCAGACAAGTAACTGTGTCCTTCCCCATATACAGCCTGGTGAGAGGTACATCTGTCTGTCTCACAATGGAGTATCCTATGACTAATATGTTTTATTTATGGTGATGCCTTTGTGGCTGTGGGATACAAGTGTGTGTCTATGTGCGGTATTAGCTGTGGAGGGCTGTGGAATTCATATATGTCTTTGTCTCGGAGTGCTCCTTTGTTAGTGGATGTGTATGTTGAAGACCTATGCATATGTGGGTGTGTGTTGTGTAGGTATGGGTGGTGTATGAGGTGTGCTGATTGTGTTGACAACCTGTTTGGTGCCAAATATGCAGACTTGACAGAGAGAGAACATGGACTGTAGATTCCTAATATCATTGCATCTCTCACAAATTGTGTCCCTTTGTGTTTGTAGATGGTTGTCTGTATACATGAAGCAGTTGCTACACTGTGCCAGGATGTCCATATCAACAAGACTGGCTGGGGAAACAGTAGGACATTGTGCAGCCATATATTCCAGACTCTGAGGGACGAAGGCCAGGGAGACCTAAGGGGTGGGCCTACAGCCCAGGTGTTTAAAACAGGAGTAGTAGGCTGACACAACTGCATACAATATAGACAGGCTATAAACAACAAGTAACAGGTGCAACAGTAAAATGCAGTGGAACACCTAAGATAGCATGTAGTAAGTAGCAGGAAACAGCAAGATTAAGAGGGGGAAGCATGATGTATTGGCACTATGTTGCTGATAGTCACATACATACTGTGGTGATAGATGGGAGGGTATGATGTGAGAGTTAGCAGAGGATAGTGCTGGCAAATGTGGATGTGCAGGGTGTGTACATACTGGAGATCAATGTATGTGGTCCTGTGATGTGTTCCCTTCTTCTTGTCTTTCAGGAGTGATGTACTGATGTAGGAACCCACCATTTTCAGACAAGGGGAATGCTGCCATACCCAAAGAACTGAGACTCCATCACCAGATCCTGCTGTGAAGGAGTTTCCATAATCAGGATCAATGCAATGCACTGTGGGCAGACCTCATGGCATAGGTGAATCATGTCAGGCAACAGGAAAGGAGTTATGAGTAAGTCTGACACTGTGCCACAGACATTATAAATAATGCATGGCAAAGGGCTGCAGCTATGGCCAGGGACTGTGCTGGCACTGGTGGATGGCCTGCAACACTACAACTAGTCATGGCTACAGAGGATTTCCTGGCAAATGTTACTCCAGCCACCAGCTCACAAAGATCCATCACACCATATGTCATGGAGTTGGGTGGCACAGCTTCCACAGTGGAGGAGCATCCAGGTAAGCCTCCTGTGGTCATTGCATTAATAATGTAGCAGTCATAGTGGCAGACACTGCATACCTGTGCATAGATGTCAGGTCATTCTGCATTTGTGGGGGGGGGGGAGGTTGTAACACACGCATGTGCACACATATTGAGAACGTTAGCAATGTGGGTGGAATCACAGTTCAAACTGTACATGTTGATATATGCACATATTATCCTGTAGCAATGCCACATCTGTTTCTGCTGACAGTACCTCTTTCCCACAATTCCATAGGTACCTCTATTGTGGCTGGAGTCCATCATCCTGTAGCTGGTTGAGTGTGCAACTGTATTGTCATGGCTCATCTATACCCTAGGCATGTTAAGGGCTGCCAGTTTGCCGTGGACACAACTGTAAGTTTAGCCATATTCCAATACTTGTATGTTCAGTTGTGGAAGGGTTCACTGCAGTGCAGTACATTGGTAATCAGAGTAGCATATTCGGAGGAGGTGTAACATATTTACACTTAGTTTTGTGAAGGTCTAGGCAGTCTGCTATACAGGGGTGCATTAGTATGGTGGAAAAAGTGCACTGTGTTAAAGGTGAAGGTCCATCCCATACACTGACATGTCACATATCTCACGGGTGTATAGTACTAGCAACATTAACTGGATGTAGCTGCACTGCATTTGTTAAAGGCCTGTCTTGTCTGTGTCTGTTGTGGTCTGCTTGTGTGTTGTGCATGGGTTCAGTAATAAGGGGTGGTATGTACAATGCTGTTGTGGCACCTCACCTGTGTGTGTGTGTGTGTGTGTGTGTGTGTGTGTGTGTGTGTGTGTGTGTGTGTGTGTGTGTGTGTGTGTGTGTGTGTGTGTGGAGCAGCAGACATAATAGTGCAGGAATTAATGTAGTCATGTTGTCTTTCTCCTCACAGGTGACCATGGGGGTTGCAGTGTGTCTCCCTCACAACCTGATGTCAATGTCTCATCAGACTCTGATGATGATGATGGCCATAGTGAGGCATAGGTTGTGTTGTTGGGGGCTGAATCTGTCCCATGTGTTGACATCCCACTTCCTCCCCCAATGTTGCCGCACACAGTCAGCATGTCCAAACATACCCAGTCCCCTACACCCACAGATATTGGACAGTCTGAGAGTAGTGGCATTGAACAGGAGAGTGTGGTGATTATGCAATCTGTGACTATGGACAGTAGCCATTGCCAGGGAGCTGGTGACGTCCCACACAGGCAGATTGACAGGGGTGCTTGAAGGAGGACTGCTGGCCATCCACCACCTGTCAGAGGTGTCATGTGTCATCTGACACATGTTTCAGTCCATTCTGGTGGCACAGGCATGTTCTGATTGCAACACCAAATGGATGCTCAAGATCATGGGTCCATCACTGCCTGGCATCCATGACTCCATCCACAGCATTGGTGATGCCCTACATCATTTCGCTGATGTAGTAGATAGATGGTGGGGTGAGACATTGTCACTCCTTAACTGTGCAATGTCTGTGCTGGAATTGTGATGGGAGCAGTGCGTCGGACATGTGGACGTAAGTCAGCAACAACATCAGCTGAGAGCCCACATGGCCATGCACAGTAACACTCCCATAGTGGCAGTACCACCAGCACTACTGGAGGGGTACTGTACACACCACAATATAGCAGGCCATGGGCACGTGGTCCAGGGCGGTCCCATGAGGGACGCCAACCCAGCAGACATCAAGTAGTACAGCATCTGACTCTGGGCATGGTGGTGCTAGTGCCACTCCTGATGAGACCAGTTCCCATGTTCATGGCCATAGATGGTGAACTGTGCATTCTGCCATGTACAGGCCACAGCTGTCCAACATACCCTTGTGCAGGGCTAACAAGTACCTTGACTATGTACATGCACTCACTCACACATCACTGTCACATGCAGGTCATAACCAAACACACACGGCCCCTCTTCATGGCCCAGCTGGCCAGCACCCCTCCAGACCCACACACATGATGTCCACTGTGTGGCACAGCTTAGGCCTCTGGCAACCCCACACCACACCCTGTGCCACATCCCTGTCATTCATGCCATCGATGCACAAACATGCTAATATGTGTTGGATGCACAGGGTGATTATAGTACAGTTACTGACAGCTATTAGTGCAGTAGTGTTATGTCTTGTAAGGTGGTGTCTGCTGGCATGTGTCATGAGTACTCATCACAGTGTATGTACTTTTGTTCCATGATGGTGTTTTAGTGTTAGTATTGCTGACTGACTTGTCTCCCAGACATTTTCTGTTTCTGTTCCAGGTGTCTGTGTGTTTATGCCGCAGGAGCCTGCTGCCAATACAGTAGCTCAGGATGGCATGGTGGCACTGCAGGAATATGACATCATCAAGGTATGGCTGTACTGCATGGTTAACTAGGTGTGTATGTGTAGGACAGTGTGTCAGGGACAATGGGGGCAGACAGTGTAATTTTGCAAGCATACCCCTTGAAACAGCATGCTACTCTTGATACATGTCACCTGGCAGTTCAGTAAGATCATAGGTTCATAGGATCATAGAAGGTTATTACAGTAATGGCCCTGGGTCCCTAACAAGCCTAGCCATTATCCCCAACAGAATCATCTTTCAGCACCTGTTGCTCCTGTTATTGAGAGCCACAGGTGGGACCCCTGGGGCAGATTTGTGGTATCCCATCTGCTCATCACGGTTGCACTTGATGAGGGTCTGCATGGTACTCTGTTTGACATGTATGTGAAGTGCATTCCTGACACAGGACAGCCTCTGGGAGACAAACCTGTCTGTCCAGCAGGTTTTGTTGATGTCACATATCAGATTCAGGCCTGTTGTACTGGTAATGCATGAAAAAGTAGACTCACATATATGGGGCAGCTGTTGAAGGGCAGGGTCCAACATTTGGCTTGTAGGTGTGCCACAGCCCACCTCTGGGCAACCTGTCCAATTGGGGCACTACTGATTAGAGGCTGTCTGCATGGGACAGGTGTTGTAGGCCATGGATTGCCTTTGTGGGTATTAACATGGCCTTTCCAGTTGGCGCAGATGTCTGGAGAGGTACATATCAAACAGGCCATTGTACTAAATCATTGTTTGACTAGCTGAGGACTATACAGAGGTAATATCCACCTTTATTCTGGATGCACTCCCTTTAACTATGGGTTGCACCATGTACAAGGCCTTTCTGACCACTGCCATTGCATGATGGTTGAATGCAAAATTATCAAACTGAGTAGCCAGGTCTCTCAACACAGGTTGTGTGTTTATGAGGTTGTCAATGATGTGGCAAACAGTGGGGCCATGTCCTTGCCATATGGTATGATGGTACTGTTTTCTGCATTTAGCTTGAGGCCAGGACCTTGGCATCAGTCTGTACCCAGGTACCCAGTGTAAGACCCTGCTGCAGTGTGTTAACATCATTTGGTGGGTTAATGACAGACAGCACACAACTTATAGTCACCATAGTCTTAGTACCTACATATGTGGGTGGAGGCGGTTAGCATTCATGCCTAGATACATGTTAGTTATTTAGGGACAGCAGCTACCCACAGGATCTCGAAATGTATATATATTGCACACACATAGGCAACACAGAGTAGGGTTGACACCTTCATGAATGCCCATTGTGGGAGACTTCTTGTAGTATCGTAAGAGTTGGCAGGACAAACCATACCCACGGTAAGTGCAAAGGACAGGACTTATCTTGGTCTGCAAATATGACATCTTATTTTTGCAGCATTTCCCTAACTTATGCTATATCTCAGAACATTCAGGTGTTTCTGATGTAAAATGACTGGTTTATACAACTATTACAACATGTAGGAAATGTTTATTGTCCTACACCCTTGGGGCATATGTATTGTCTTAGTTGTTTCCACAGGACACACCTAGCCAAACAAGGACTGCAACCTGCATGGTGGGACAGTTGTTGGTCCTAACACAGTCACACTGCTGCAAGGGGATATGCATACACACACACACACACACACACACACACACACACACACACACACACACACACACACATTCACACACTCATGAACTGCTCTTGCTGAGAGTAGAACTACTATTTGTCTAGTTGTACATACTATAGTGCTACATACATATCGCATGCACCACAGAGCTTATATGTTTTTGTAGTGTTGGACACTACTATTCAGGTGGATGACATCTGCAGGTGCTGTAAAGGTTGCCACTGTGGGGGGGGGGGGGTTAACAGGTTTTCACTGGCCCTTAAAATGGTATAGCCAATGCATACAAACACAGGGAAGACAGCCACACTGGTGCAAGGGGATATGCATACACACACACATACACTCATAGAGTTGCCAGTTTTGAGATTAGAATCCCTACATATCTAGTTGTATATACTATAGTGCTATGGACATATCACATGTGCCATGGAGCTCACTTGCCTGGAGAGTGTCTAACTGTGCATCTGAGGTGACTAACACCAGCAGGCCCTGTAAACTAATCCAATGGGGGGATTAACAGGGTGGAACAGGCCCTCAAAATGGTATAACCATCACCCACACACACACAAGGCAGCCACACTGCTACAAGGGATATGCTTCACACACATATATATACTCACACAGTTGCCAGTTTTGAGATTAGAACCTCTACCCATCGAGTTGTATGTACTATAGTGCTACATAATTATTGCATGCACCACTTAGCTTATGTGCCTGGAGTGTGCATCTAAGGTGGATGACACCAACAGGACCTGTAAAGTAATCCAATGGAGGGATTAACAGGGTGGAATGGGCCTTAAAATATATTGGCATTGCACACACAAAGGCAAGACATACACACACGCACTTAGTTGCTGTTGTTGAGATTAGAGCCACAACCTATCTAGTTGTATATAATATAGTGCTATATACTTATCCCATGCACCAGAGAACTTATGTGTCTGGAGAGTGTGTAACTGTGTATCTAAGGTGGAAGACATCAGCAGGCCCTGTAAAGTAGGCCAAAGGGGGTTCACAGGCAGGCAGAGGCTTTAAAATGCATTGGCATTGCACACACATAAGCAAGAAATGCACACAGCAGCAAGGGGGTTAAACTTACACACACGCACTGTGTTGCCGTTGCTGAGATTAGAACCACTACCTATCTAGCTGTATATACTATAATGCAATGTAGTTATTGCATGCATCACAGAGCATATGCACTTGGATAGTGTCTGCCACTGCTGTTGGCATGGATGACATTGGTAGTTGCTGACAGGAAGGCCACTGTTGTCGAGGACACTAGTCACAGGGACATAAAATGAGTGACCGTTGCACAGACATAGGCCTGTTGGGTGCGTGTATTCTGCTGTATGTGGAATACATACGCAAACACACACACAAGGTGGCTGATATGAGATAAGAACCCCTACCTACCTGCCTACAACTACACAATAGAGCTTACCGTACTATTTGCATGCACCACTGGTTACAATTGGTGTACGAGTGGCTGCAGCACTATATCATTCTATGCTTTTCTGGGTCTTTCTCTCCCTCTTTCTGTCTCTCTGTCTCTTTCCCCCCTCTGTCTGCCATTCTCTATATAATATATATATATATATATATATATATATATATATATATATATATATATATATATATATGTATATATAGGTCCCCTACAAAAGACCGACAGCTCACAACACCGACACCCACATCGTCGACACCAAAAGCCCGACACACGAAATACCGACAATGGGGAAACGGTAAGTGTCCATAGTGCGGAATGGAAATATTTCCATTCCTGCACTGTAGTGCAATCTCGGAGTTGGTATATTAAAGTTATGGAGGGTGTCGGGGCGGAGCCCCTCACGAGGGGGGTACAGGGGGGCAGAGCCCCCCTTCTAGCAGAAAAAAGGAAATTTTATTTTCCTTTTTCATGCAGTAGCGCTGTTGTCAGTATTTTGTGTGTCAGTCTTTTGGTGTCAGCAATGTGGGTGTCAGTGTTGTGAGCTGTTGGTCTTCTGTAGGGGATCTATATATATATATATATATATATATATATATATATATATATATATATATATGTATGTATGTTACCTATATATATGTATATTAAACTCAGCAGATCCAGATATATCTTATATGTACCACATATGGATAGATAAGGATAATCATGCCTGATGGGGATAGGGAGAGACAGTTAAGGTATATATAGCTGTCATACATGCACAGAGATATCCAGGCATTACAGTTCTATAGTCAGATGTGGGTTCAGACATGGTCTGAAATTATCTAAGCATAGGAGCATGCCCAGTACAGCCATCAGTACTTACAATGACACTCTAGGACAAACCTACCTGTATTCCAGTCCACAATTTTGTGTGCTACAGCCAATTGTCTGCTGAACCTGATTAAACAGTCCAGCACCTCCCTGATATAATGCCTGAGGGATTTCCTGGCTGTGTGCTATCCATATGTGACCCATATTTAAGGTGTGTACAGAGTGTATTGGACTGAACAGAGTTTTGCATAATATGTCTGATACATTTTGCATAGCACTGTGATTTACATCAGTGGCAGATCATTATAGATTGATGTGAGGAACCGCTGACAGACATTTGGGTTTCTGACTTAATACACTGCAGGGAACCCATGCTACTGCATGAACTGTTCTGTCTGGCCAGTAGTTCCTCCTTCTCCTTATATGTGGGCCTTTGTCCTGCCCTGCTCCAGTTCCTGGCTTTGTCCACAGTTGCTGTTCTATGTAGTTGTAGATATGCAGTGGCTAGGGTAAGAGATGTAACACCACGCACAGGGTTACAGACTTCACACCTCTGACTGTGCCTGTCTTGTAGGTTGTCCAGCATTGTGCTCCATCAGTCTGCTCTGGTCCTCAGTTGGTTTGTGTTGTACTGTTATTATAAGACTACATGTTGCCCATACCTCTCAAACTCTTACAGCCAAAAATCTGGACAGGGCCATATATAATGGTGGGACACAGACCCAAACATGGGGACAAGATTTTAATATTGCTCTTAGAAACTTAGAGAGTTGGTAGAATGGTTTTGTATTAGCATGCATTTTCTGATGGGCATGAAGTCTGCATCTCAACTGTCTGTCATTATTTTCTCACAGCAACCATTACTGATTTGCCAAAAGTTTGCCAGACAACTGCAATGTTATGACAAACAGAACAAATATATGAGACATAAATGTGGGCATTCTGTGAAACTCTGTATATTTGTGAGGTATGGATGGTGGTCACTGACTTGTTGTAAGTACTGTCACAGTTACATGACAGCCTCTATATCCTGGTGCTACACTGACTTGTTGCAACATGCTGTTCTACTAGCCACCATCTAGGTTACTCAGATCTGTGTACTGTCCATATCTGTGACCCCCTGTCCCTCCATTGTCTGTGTCTTTGTCCAGCTTTCATGCAGTAACAAATACTGACATTACGGACTGTCTGTAGAACTCCTACCATAGGTGCAGCTCACATGCAAAATTTTAGGCACAGCCAGTTTCGAACCATATACTCCATCGGCGATGGTAATGTACCTAACCCACTAAGCCATAACAGTCACCAGACAATGCAGTGTATGTCCTGACACTATCATCCACAGACATACATAGCACATTGACCCCTGTATATATTGGGAAGTGGTACATGTCACCAGGTTGATTGGGACAGCCCAGGGATTGTGCGGTCTGCTGTTATTATCTTGAAAACATACAGTTACTGCAATTGTATGGGAACACAGGTGTGTTGGGGGTAGGGGACTCTAGCATTGACAGTCAAGCATCTGTCCTGTGACCCCACTGTTTGTAATTCCCTGGCATAGTGCAGTCAGTTTTGCTGGCTTAGGGCCTACTGCATATCATGGGTCAGCCAGTATTGGACAGAGAGTTTCTATTATCCCACATAGCTGTCAGTTGTCTGCAGCTATCCCGGTAGCCCACTCTATTCCCTTGCATATATGTGGCAGGTCCATACATATGTTACCACAGTCTACTACCCCATTCATTTGTTGTACAGAAGTCTGACTTACCTTGTGCCTGCAGCAGTTAAGATAACAGTGCTTCATGACTGTCTCTGTCTGATGCACACAGTATGCAGTCAGTACATGGTAAGGTACAGGTTGTGTGGTGTGGCTGGCATCTTTTTTACTATGTATGTGAGTTGGAGTGAGGTGTCATTCCCTAGGACCCTAGGTTGTCAGTGCATGTGTTATGCATTGCCTCTTTACCAAGGCCAGGGCATACTGAGCATGCCTACATCTGCCTACAGGGACAGGCTCAACGATACATCCTCTGAGTCCCCCTGTGGCTGTGGGGACCTTGGCACTGGTGGGGGACTGTGTGTCCATTCCCTTTGATGTTTCTGCTGCAGCTGTTGCCGCAAGATCATATTGGGTAGTATGCGCATACTATGAACATGTGTTCACGTGTGGCTGGAGAGTACAGCAGGGTTCCCCCAGACATATCGAGGTAGTGGAACCATGACTTGAGCAGCCTAAACACATGCTCTGTGATGTTCCCAGTTTGTGCATGTGCCTTATTATGTTGTTCTTCAGTAGGTGTGTGTGTGCATTTCTGATGGGTGTCATCATCCACAGTTCCGGTGCATAGCCAGCATCCCCCAGGGGATGGCTGCATGGGATGTCCCCCATGGCAAACATTTGGTACAGCTGTGAGGCATGCCAGATGTGGCAGTCGTGATAGCTGCCAGGGCTGCTAGCGCACACACATTCATGATAATGCCCTAGGCATTGCACAAGACCTGGCAGTTGATGGAGTGATAACCCTTGCAGTTGATGTAAACCCTACCCTCTTCACTGGGTGGTGCTTTGATGTGCACATGAATGCATTCTATGCCACCCAGTACCTCAGGGTAGTGTGCTACATGGTGGAAAAGATGCTTACTGCTGACCCTCTCCTCAGGGGTGTGGGGTAAATAAATGTGCTCACTGGCATGTGCTTGCATGGCATCCAGGAAATGGTGGAGTACCCTGGATGCAGATGCCTGTGAGACCCCATTATGTCCCCAGTTGGTGTTTGAAAAGTACCAGTAGCTAATATTCTAAGGGCTACACATACCTTTGTTTTCAGTGAGATGGGTTCCCCTCTGTTGGCTCTGGGTCTGAGCTGAGGGTAGCAGAGCTCAATGAGTTCTTGTAGTATGTCCCTGTCCACCCTGTAGTGCTCTACAATCTCCAGCTCATCTAGCCCCTGGAAGATTACCCTTGGCCTGAACACTCTTATCCTTCTCAGTCTGGGCCTGTTGTTAGCATCAGCATCATCACTGACCTCAGCCTCTAGCACATATAGATCTAGCAGAGCAGCAGCAGCCCCTAGCATTTTGTCAGTTAATATTCTCAAGTGTGTACTCCAATGGTGCAGAGTGTATGGGAAAATCAGATTGTAGGGTGTATGCATACTTTATAGTTGTGTGCTGCAGATGCAGCCTGTGTGATTGGCTCATTATGCTGCATTCTACCTGATAGGTATAGCACTGTGGGTTTGAATGGGCAAGTGTCTGTTGAACAGGGCTTATCAGTAATTTCTACCTGATTGGCTTTCCCAGGCTATTTTCTTTTTCTTTTTTTTTCCTTTTTTTCCCCTAGTTCTTTCACTGCTAAGCAGTGCAGTGTGCAGCACAAAACTGAGGCACTAGTGTAAACAGTGCTCAGCAGTTTTGACACTCCCCCAAGCACGGGCACTCTCAGCATTTCTTAAAACAGCTAAAACACCCTCCATGGGGTTAAACACAGCTCAACACCATCAGACCCCCCCCCGCTTAGCTGTGCTTAGCTGAGCACAAACAGGTGCCGCTGAGGTCCAATCCGCTTACATATAGCGTGACACACCCTCTTCTGATGTCAGCTATCTGTTGCACTACTACCTACATGGCTCTAGCCCTACCATGGGTTGAATCTGCGGACACTGTAGCCCTTTTTGCTATTAAGTAACCCCAACTCATACATACAACTAACTTGAGTATACTCTGGATACTTCCATACTCCAGGCCTTCCTCCATAGCAACCACTGACACCTGCCATTGTAAGACTCTGCATGCTGGGTACTATAATGCAATATTTTTGCAAATGTCTAATTTTCATTTTTACACTTTTTAATTTTTTTTTTTTACCATAACGGCATGTTTGCACATCACTGGGCATTTCACAAATGGAATATATGTATTAAAAAAATAACATTTTTAATGATTTGTATTATTTTTTAGACTGACTGGCCATAGTTTTTGGCCATTTGCATGCCTGCAGTGCCATATTCACCTTTTTTTGGGCTTTTACAGCCCCTGTTTAAATTTTACAGTCCTGTACATGGTTTCCTATCAGCATACATTTCTTACACCAACACGGCACCTACACGGGTGCCTTTCTGCTTCTTGGATCACAAATCAACCTCATTTGCATGGATTTCACCAGCTTATGAGGTGATTTGATTTCCACGGACTCTACTGTGGCTGCACACTCATGTACTCCCCAGCAACCTTTTTACTGTATCACTTGGCAGCCATGTTCCGTGTTGGGGTCGTGCCACTATGCCTACATGGAGAATTGCTCCATGTAGGCTTTATTGAATTCTCCCCACTGTGTTTACTGTGAATTACAAAACTGAGTTTAAGATCTAGGACCTAAAAAATACTACAAGAGTAAAAACAGTTTATGCTGAAGAATATAGTTCCAGAGATATAAACATTTGTTTGATGTGTGAAGACATAATTTTATTCTGTCAAAAGGCTTAGGCTCTGCCCATTGGAAGCTACAATGCAAACTTCCTTGGTTCCATTGGAGTGAGTTAAATGGAATAGGGTTGCATCCTTGCATTTCCTTCAAGCTCCAGCTTTTCAACAATGCAGCAGCAGGCATAGGCATGGATGGCTATTTCCAAAAGAGGAGGGTTGGAGCTAGATTGCCCACCTCTTGGTCCACTGATAGGATGAAAGATATTGCCTTTTTAGAAGTATTTACCATTTGGGCAGCCACTTTGATTTGGAAGGAACACTCTGCTAACAGGAGGGTCTCCTTTTTTCTCCAAAAAATAAACAGAAGCTCTTGCATTTAACAGCATATCATCAGAGTCTAAGTGGATTCATTCAGTGACTCGGTTGCTAGTCTTACTGAGTTTACAAATCATTTTGAACTTTACTAACCATAATATACCTGGAAGAGACAATGGCATAGTTGACACCATATCCTGCTTTCAGATTGTCACAGTCCATCAGCTGGCTCCTGATGCAGCTTCATCTGGGGCATCCACTCCTCCAGAAGTCTAACTCATTGGAGCAGAGTAGCTCTGACACTTTTATCCAAGTCTTGGGCTCTGACTAACAACAATCTTATTTTTTGTCTTTACATGCTTTCAGTCTCTTTTACAGCAACTTACCACAGCCCCCTCAGGCATTGGGATTTTCCATTATTATTGTAATTTACAACACATAGGTGCTTACTAAATGATGCCCCCAGCATGTTATGCATACACCTATAAGTCTTAGATTGGTTGGCTTGGTTTTCAGGGTTTCTGCATTTTTCCAGTCAGTGGATTCTTGAAGAGTTGGAAGAACCCCAGAGATACTATTCAGGATCCTAGGAAACCAATTGGCCTGGCCACCATCTTCTGGATCACATTATCATGAATCTTTACTACTCATCCAATGATTTTCACTTATTCATTATGTGATCCACCTTGTTTGCCTGGCCTTACATTGGTGCTTTCAGAGCCAGTGAAGTGCTTTATGTCTTGCACTGAGAACATGTTTTTATTAGAAATGATTTTTCTTTAACATGGCTGTGGAAGTCCAAAATAGATTAGTCCAGCAAGCGGCAGGAAATTCAACTGGATAAGGATAGGTCTTATGTTACTTGTCCAGTCCATTCGGCCATCTCCTTGCACAGGTTAGTGCACAGCACTCTCCATCCCTATTTTCTGTCTTAATTCAGGTCAAGATATTACTATAGCTGAGGTAAATGCATTCCTGATGAAGTATCCTTACATCTCAAGGCATTTCTACCGGGTCTATGTTAAATATTCGAACATCCAAAATGTCGAACATTACATGGTCGAGACCAAATGTTCGACATTTGGATGTTCGAATATCAAATAAAGAAAAAAGAAAAAAAAGAAAAACACACCTTAACAGTGTGAGCAGGGGGGCAAGCACCCCTGCACCCCCCATGTGGGGGGATGTTCCCCCGACATACCCCTACTTAAATATATCAACTCAGAGACCGCATTTCAGTGCAGAAAAGGGAAATTCTCCCTATCTGCACCATACAGCGCCATTGAAAGTCAATCTTTGAACACTTGAAATTTCGAACATTTGGTCTCGACCATGTAACATTCGAAATTGTAAGCGTTCGAAGAAATGACATATGCCCTTTCTACCCATGGATATTCCTCTCGCTCATTTCACATAGGGTGAACCTCAGACCTACCAGCAGAAGGGCATTTGACCAAGGTCCTAAAGAGGTGAGGAAGGTAGTTATCTGATGTTTATCTCTCTTACATTAGGCAATAACCTTTTTATTTAATTTACAGGGAAGAAGAGCTTTTGGATTTTGGGGTATTTTTTTACCCAAAGAATGGCTTGGCAAGCAGTGACTTGGCCATCAAGACTCACTGTTTTTGGATCAGGCTTGACTATCCAGGCTTGTCTTGGTTCTAGCTTTGGAATAGCTGGCAACAGTTAACAGTTAAATCAGTATATCTGACTGCCTTTTTTAACTTTTTTATTTGATTTTACAACCATAAAAATTTGAAATAAAAATTAACAATGCGTAACAAGAAAGCAAGAATAAAACTATATACAACATCTATAACAAATTTATATATGAATTATACAAAACCATTAAGATTTTAATAAGTCTTAGAGATTTTTGCCAAGATATGTTTGTATGTTATATTTGATGTTCTATTATAAATAGTTTTTAATTCTTTGTTACACACTTTTTTTGCTAAACATATAAAGTCATTAAATGAAAGAATGCTTTCAGTTTCTCAGTTCATTATATTTACTTTTCTAGCAATGGCCAAGATTGACCAAAGGAGAGGCACTTGTGTTTTCCAGAACTGGAACATTGAATAAGATTAAAGAATCAGTAATATTACAATTATAAAACAGTGTAAGAAACTTGTCTGTGTGGAAGATTTTCAGTCCATATATCTCTAGTTAATCACTGTATATTTATTAGATCAGACAACAGTAGTAGAGGTAATGAACTTAAACTCATCTTAAGTAAAAAAAAAATAATAATAATAAATATATAATTGTACAGAATTACTAAGTATTTGAAAGTAATCTAAATAAGACAGGCAGTCTGTTCCCAGTTGAAAATCCTGTATTAAGTACACAGACAAGCAATCCAAGTAAAACAAAAACAGAGTAATAGTTTCCTCACAAGGTTTCTAAATATATATATATACTTTTTATCAGGCAAGGGAGTGGCTTATTGTGCTGTAAAACAGTGTTATTGGTACACATGTTAAAAACACATTAGTAGTTGTCATAATAATATAATAATATAACCCTTATGTACTTTAAATAAAATTTATAACGATGTGTTACCTTTCATTTAACCAGATTATTAAGTAGATTATTAAGTCTGTGATTTTATCCAAGACAATATACTACATGGCTGGAAATATATCAACCTTAGTCCATTACAATTATATATTTTTTACGAGTTTAAGTTTGCTACTTCTACTACTATTGTCTGATCTGATTAATATACAGTGATTAACTAGAGATATATGGACTGAAAATCTTCCACACAGAGACGTTTCTTACACTGTTTTGTTTTTGGACCCACTATACTTGTTTAGTGGGTTGTTTTGAGACTTCAGGGATACCATGGTGATTACTTGTTTTTTTTTTGGTACTTTGATTTCTAAGACCAGGATTTTTGTTCCGTGAAAGGATCCCTGAATTGGTGTGGAATTCCAGCATTTTAAAACATAGATAATGACAGAATAAATGATTTACTAACTGTACCTATCTGGAATGATACAGAAGCAGATGAGATACAAATGGATACAGAAAATGGACAGAGAAGAATGGGCCCAGAAAATATGAATTCAAAGACTTTTTCTAAACTTTAAAAGCAACTGAAACCCATGCAGGGTCTCTACTGGGAACATATTTATTTACAACAAAGCATGGATAAGAAGAGACTACCCAGGGGACTTAAATTGAAGAAAAGACCAATGTGGAAAAGTATGGATGATTCACATTCTAAGGAATGGTAAGACATTTTAAAGGACCATTTTATACTTCTTTTATTTTTGATTTTAATATGGGTCACTAGAATTAACAAGGATGTTTTAATAAATATATTTTTAAATTTATATTTAGGACACAATTAAGTTCAAACATATGTAATTTATTTGTTTTATTGATATTTTAAAATTTTACAAGAGACATTTATATAACAAATAAGATGTATTGCAATTTCTCAGCACTAGTTTCACTTTAAAATGGTTAAATAGTGACAGATTGAACTCATTTGGAATGATTGGTGTTAATCAATTAGGATATAAATATGCTTGTCAATTTGTGCTGTTTATCTGATGAAGTGGTATGGTGAAACGAAAACGCAGTTGTGGAAAAGCGTTAATATTGCTTTGGCGTATTTGCTGTTTTTTTATGCTCTGTTTCCTGTTTATTTTGTGGTGGATTTATTAAAACCCAAGACATTTACTAAGTTTTCCTGGTTGGTTCCTTTTTGGTACATTTTAAAGGATGCCAGGTACAAACTTATTCATCTGTTAGTAAGGAACAACCTTAATGTGCAGGAAGCTACTAAGGCTGATATCACCTCTTTAAAAACAACATTGGAAAATGAGAATGGCAATGACCTAGATGCTAAATTTGAGTTGCTTAAAGAAAGAGTGAAAGGATATGAGCAGTCCATTAAAGACAGAAAGATTAATAAAATTAACCGAGATCAACTGGACAAAGATGATCCTGGGAGACTTACTAGGAGGTACAATAACAACAACAACAACAACAACAATAACAATGGGGAACCAACAACTGAAAAGGTTTTGGTTATAAGAGGGGACATAAGGGAAAGTATAACCATGCCAGCAGACCTCAACAGGATTTGTCCAAGGGACATCCTCTCACAAAACCAGACAGGGGCACAATACAGGACCACCAGGAGGCTGCCCCCCAAAATCTCATTATCCACCACCCGAATCCCCTCTGGCTATCAACACTCCGCAAAAGCCTTTGACATCATAGAAGGATCAGGACGGGAACATAAGCCACTGAGGCAACCAGAACCAACAGAGAGTTCTACGGGACGAATTACAGGACTTCCAGGACAATTGGAACCACAGACAATCCAGCTACCAGGAGCAGCAGCACCTTCACAGAGAACGGTTTCTTCAGGAAGACCAATATCGACAGCACAGACATCAACCACCACACCAATACCAAAGCCAGCACCAGTACCAGAACAAGAATGACGACCACCACCAGAGCCCCAGAGCTTGTCCCTCTTACCAGGTTCCCCCCTACCACAGCCACAGCGAGGAATACTACTGCAACCCACCGAGATTCCAGAAAGCAGAGGAGGAATTCCAGAGGTCTCAAACTCTATCCATGAACCCTCAGGGAGACAGGAGAACCAAACAGTGGACAGGGGTGAGGGAAATACAATACCTGGGCAATCCCAACTGGAACCCAGATTACAACCCAGGTCCCAGGCTCAGACGGAGGAACCAGCCATAATAACAGGTGCAATAACAACAATAACAGGTGCCACAATAACAGGTGCTCCACTTATCTGGAACCACTCTTTTAAAGCATTGACTTGAAGAAGAAAAAAGTGTGTTGTCCAAAATACTTACTTTTATACCAAGCTGCAGGAGTGAGGTTGCTCAGGTACTGATAGACCTTAAAATGTTTGTGAGGAAGCTCAACTTAAGGGTACAGTTTCATGGCAAAAGTAATGACATTGAAAATAAGCCTATTGATGAAACTATAAAAAGGCCTAACAGCTATTGTCCACCACTACATCAAACATTAGCTGCTTTCGAAGTGAAATGTGAGATGGATATCAGGAAACTCCTTAAAAAACCTGCTAAGAAAAAACTTTATAACTTAACACAGGGAGAAAGAAAAGCATTGATTAAGCTAGGCAATGATAAATCCAGGCGGGTAATGAAGGCAGACAAGGGAGGAGGTATACTTGTGACTGCTACCACTAGCTACAACCAAAACATAGAGAACAAGCTGGAGGATAACAGATTTTATGTGTTATTTACCATGGATGACATAAAAAGAGCATATGATTTATGGGACACTAATCTCACCACATTATGGGAAGAAAGAATTATTACTGAAAATCTTTATAATTATTTATGGAGCCCATGCCCACGTTTACCTTACTTTTTTGGAATACAAAAGCCACACAAGAACAGAGAAGTCCCACCTTATAGACCGGTGGTAACAAGTGGAGGTTCCCTTACTGAAGCCACAGCCATTTACCTTGATTGCTTGCTGAAACCTTTAGCAGAAAAGAATATTTCATACATAAAAGATTCAATGGATTTTTTGAGGAAAATAAAAAACATTATAGTGGAAGCTGACAGTATTTTATTAACTATTGATGTGGAATTCTTGTACACAGTGCTCCCTCACAATTACTGTATAACAGCAGCTATGGAGTCTTTTAAGAAACATAATCAAGGTACACAGGCACAACTCCAAAAGTTAATCAAGCTCATTAATCTTGTACTGGACTTCAATTTTTTTACTTTCAAAGGCAAACTTCTTTTTTTTCTTCTTTCGGCTTTTCCCGGTTAGGGGTTGCCACAGCGGATCACCTGTCTGCTCATGATTGACAGTGGAGTTTTACAGTGTCGAGTTGCCAGCC
Organism: Protopterus annectens; assembly: GCF_019279795.1. Taxonomy (NCBI): domain Eukaryota; kingdom Metazoa; phylum Chordata; order Ceratodontiformes; family Protopteridae; genus Protopterus; species Protopterus annectens. The sequence goes on along the minus strand of NC_056733.1, from coordinate 1,578,400,345 downwards.
CAGTGGCCAACCTTCCACAGAAGGTACACAAACACACACACACACACACACACACACACACACACACACACACACACACACACACACACACACACACACACACACACACACAGCTAGGGCCAATTTAGAGTGTCCAATCCACCTGCAGCATGTCTTTGGGATGTGGGAGGAAACCGGAGCACCCGGAGGAAACCCATGCGACCACAGGGAGGACATGCAGACTCCGCACAGAAGGCACCCCAACCGAGGATCGAACCAGAGAACCTCTTGCTGTGAGGCTGCAATGCTAACCACTGCACCACACTACAAACAAAAAACTGGTATAGCAATGGGGGCTGCCATGGCTCCCAGCTTAGCTAATATAGCCCTGGGCAAGTGGGAGGAGGACTTTGTGTTAAACAACACAGACTACATGCAGCATATCACATGCTATTTACGTTTTATTGATGACATCTTTATTGTATGGGAAGGTGACACCTTGCAGCTTGTAGATTTTATCACTTACTTCAATCAAACAACCCCCTTCCTGAAGTTTACCTCTTCCCATAGCTATACTTCAACCACTTTCTTAGATATGCAGATTTCCAAGGACACCAACAATAACAGAATAACCACTGATCTATTCAGAAAACCAGCAAGGCTTAACTCATTAACCTCGAGTACCTTCTCACTGCGCCTCTGTGCTTACTTTGAGTACGCTGTTAGTAGCTAGTAATTAAATGCAGTTACTTTAGAGCCATATTGCAGTTCCACTGTTAAAAAATAAGTTGAAAAAGTAACTGAACTTGTTCATGTACTTTCTCAACTTATTTTTCATTGTGGAGTTACATGATGTTGACATTTGACTTTTTGGAGAAAATCGGCTGTAAGTACAAGTACTTCTGAATATGTTGCCAATGCTGAGAGGCCGTATAATGATGTAGTTAAATTTCAGCCCCCATGACATAATAACTTCCCATTAGACTTTTACACATGGGGCTTCTCATCCAGTGTTACCCGCAGGAGGGTTGCTTTGCGGTTTCATTTACAGGCAAGCCATCTAGGCATAGAGTGACCCCTTCATAGTGAATGATAACCATCTGCCTCAAAGTCAAGGGGACGTGCTAGGATTTCACACCACTTGCATCACTGGCACAAGCAAAAGTGTATCCATTCTAAAACAGTCGACTAGACTATAGGTGTACTAAACAAAATAAGGAAAGATAATTACGAACCGCCACTACAAGCTGGCTATAGACATGTACAAGTCTGTGCTCAAACTTACCGCACAGTTATTGCAGCTTACTTCCTCAGGAGCGATGTAAATATTTACTGATTTTCAAAAACAGCTCTTAAAACACTGTCACGCCCTGTCATCATATCTGTGGAGTACTAAACTTGTTTCCCAAGCTCACAGAGAAATGCATCCTGTACCCAAGGTGTGCCACTGAAGAGACGCTTCACATTCAGGATCTGCCTGTTATAATGGACAGCACACCCTTCCACTTGTTGTGCTTTTGGCAAGCTAAGTAAGCTAGGAAGATTCTGCAGAGAGCAAAAGCGCTTGTCCGGGCACTGAAGCTAACGATCCGTAATACTCTTTTCAGTGGTGGATTTAAGAATGGGCAATGCCCCCTTTTTAAAGCTGCCGATCCTGGATAAGGAAATACACTGCACTGGACTTTTTGAGTGCCCAATGTTTTTTTCCTTAAGTCAAGGTTAGCATTCTGCTTCCATTCATGTTTGAGCTGCACTGTGTTGTGCTGACTCTGTAAAAGATGCCTCTTCATGGTTATCACCTATAGAGTAATGCTGACTAATAAATGCAATTGCGTGTATATATGTGTCTTATCATATAGTATAAACAGATGTGCATATCACACATGCACCCACACAGTTTTTTTTTCTGATGATAACCCCATATAAAGGACATGTAGTGTGTAACCCACTGAAAAAACTTGAAAACTTGTAACTTTTTTCTTATTATTTACAATTCCATACACCCTTCTGATACTGTACATTACCACTGTGTGAAGCCTTTAAAAACTCTGCCTTCATGTGGTTTACTGCCACAATATGTTATGAATGTGCTGTCAGACTAATAACTAACTTATTTCTGATTTTTATGTTATGGTTGGTAGTTTAGGCTCATGCTGCCCTTATAGTGTCATTCACAGTGCTTAAACAGGAGTGGAAAATGGTTTTGGAGAGTGGACACAGTAATGTGCTTTCAGTTGTGAACAGATATTAGTTAATCATTTTATGGTAGATATTGGTATTCTACTCATACAAAAAACACATGGGGACAATTCACTCAAGGGGAGGTACGGTACTATATATTACATCACCGTGACATTTCCTCCTACTGCTGTAGCTTACATTAAACAAATCCAGGAAGAAAAAAACTGACATCTTGAACTTGTGTGTCCTTCATCTGGAAGCTTTTAATCAGGACTAAACTTCTTGCTTCTCTTGTTTCCGTTTTTAAAAATACCACTTGAGGTATATACCACCGAAGACTTGCTTCTGATTCCCTGTGTTTTGTGCAAAAATTTTCATTGCATCTACTGGCTGTACCACTTCAGTAAGCCTGCTTGCAGAGAGAACAAGTCTTAAGTTTTTCATTCCTTTTCTGATGCTTGTTGTTGTAACTTCAGCTGAATGCCAGTCATTCTGGTCATCTCCAAGCATGTCTAACCTGTTCTGATCCTCCACATATTTTTTCACAGAAGCAGCATTAAATGTATTTAGTTTAAAAAATGCCTCCTTCATTGAATTAATTTGCTCTGCAGATACTGTATATATATATGTATGTATGTATATATATATATATATATATATATATATATATATATATATATATATGGTTCCCCTTCACAAAGTCGAATGGCCACAATCTCGAAAGTCATATGGCTGAGACCATATGCTCAAAGTTGTGGAAGCTCGACTCTGTGAATGGGGAATGGCATAAAGCTCAGAATGGGAGATTTCCCTTTCTGTGCTCTAGTGCAATCTCGGAGTTGGAATAAATAAGTAGCTGTGGGTGTGGGGGGGGTGCAGGGGGTTACGTTTTTCTTTTTTCATTAGAATTAGAGAGCAGATATATAACACAAAAAAGGAGAGTATGTTTAATGCATTAGCTAAACACATTAAAGAGTCTAGTGTACAGCATACCTTTACATTCAGGGTGATAGGTAGATGCTTTGAAAATCTAAGGGGTGGTGATATCAGGGTAAGAACCGAAAATTTAGAAACCAATTGGATAGTGAGGCTGAGAGCAAATGATGGGCATGGTCTGAATGACCATATACCACTAAGACTTATTTTAAAAAACAGGTCACTGCGCAGATAGTACAATTATATATAATATTTTCATATGTATTTGCTAATTGTCATTATAGACAGTTATATGTAAAGTTATTTATGTATATGTATTATGTTTTTAAAGAAACATTTTTATATTTCTATATGTCTTTAAGAGTTTTAGTATGTGATCATGTCACTGTTAGTATAAATGCAGGTGTAATTGTGTTATTTGGCACACCTGAAGAAGCCTAATGGTGAAAGAGCTTGTGTATTCATAGGTTCATAGGTTCATACTAGGCTAACTGCCCTTGCGAGCCATTTTATGCCTGGCCAATTATCCTTTGTGAGACTCAAACTCTGTACCTTGTGTTTGTAAGGCAAACACCTTAACCATTAGGCCACCCTCCCAACCCTGTTCCGACAATAAACTGCTTGAAGAAGCCTGGAGCCTTACCTCTGTTTTATTTCTGCAGCTGAACTGATTTTCTACCATTTACTGAGGTACCTGGTTGCTGATGGGACTGTTCTGTGCAAATATTTTTTTTTTGTTTAGAATTCTATTGTAATGTATACTGTTAGCTGAACTGTTTTTAAAAATATCAGTTTACATTCTGATATTCTTTGGCTTGACAACTTTCACAAGAGGGACAGAGGTGCAACTCCAGGGTTGAATTAACAGTTTGTGCATACATTCACTTTTTACTGAAGGGGTTGCTTGGGTGAATGCTACATTTTGGTGATTGCACATACTAGGAAATGTTACTGAACTGTCATCTGGGGAAATGTTTCATTTTGGTGATTGTGCATACCTAAATGTTTTACGGAAGGGGTCACTTGGGTATATTATGTTGGTGAGATTTAACATTGCTCAATCATATATTTAGGAAATATTACTGAATTTTTCACTGCTGTGTCTTATTCTACCCAGAAGGATGGTTAGGTGACATAAAATGGTTTACTACTTTTGGAGTAATACTTTCATGGAATTTTGGAGGGAGGAATGGCTCAGTAATATATAAGTGTTATGCTACTTTTACTGACTTACTAAGGTCTTCTAACAGATGGTCATGAAAATTTTGGTGGGAGGAAGGGCTCAGTAATATATGTGTTATGCTACTTTTACTGAATTACTCACGTCTTCTAACAGATGGTCATAAGCCATTGTTACATAACACCTGCACCAGGTAATCTGAATGCCCACTCAACAGGCTATGTGTGGCAGTTATCACCTGTGTCTGAGCATGCAGAACCTTACAGTAATAAAATGTGGGTAATTATCACATTAACAATGAATGCAGTTACAGTGTAACACTCAGTCATTCTCACTTGTCAGGTAAAGCTCTCAGCAGCTGCCACTTTTATTCACATAAGTAGAAGTCGTTATCACATCAATGAATGCACAGGGCAAATTTGGGTTTCTGTGTATGTGGTAACATTTTTCTCACATTTTGGTAAATAGCTTTACTAGGGAGCATGTAAGTGTGCTAAGTAATACCTAATTTTGAAGACAGTGTTAGTCCTTACAACATGGTAAAAGAACTGTGCCTGTGGGCTGTACACATGTGGGATAAAAACACAAGCAAAACCAAATACTCCTCTAAACAGCAATAGGGAGAAGTCCCAGCAGCCGAGAGCAAGCACACAAGTAACCAAAAAGTAAATAGCACCTTAGTGAACAAAAAAAATCACTTCTTTATTAAAACAAATAAACGTAACATAAAGCGCTTTTTATCTCACTAGTAGTGAGACTTCCTCAGACAAAAACTCAGATGTAGAACATTTCCTTATAAGCCCAGCAAGGTTGCTAATTAACACTTCTTACATTAATCAATCAAGTAATAAAAACAGTTTCAAAATAGAGACTTTCCCAGCTTAATGCCAAACAGTACAACATTCATGGTGCCATTTTCCAAAGACAATGGGAGACTTTTAAAATTCCTAAACTTTCTAATAATTTAACCCAACCACCTTGACCTTAAAAACATTTTAATTAAACCCCTAAAGCCTATTCAGTATAAATACTAGTTCAAACTTTTTGCTCCTAAATTAATTACATTCATTACATTTTGTGCATCCGCTAACTGAAATATTTTATCTTGTATTGGATACTTTGTATTACCTGTATATCCACAATCAGTTCATTCACGTGACCCTTTCAGTTCATCAATTTATCCAAATGAAGAAAAATACATTAAAAACTCAAACAAGGACCTAACCAAATGTTTAAACCTGTTTTAAAATTACTTTCTGGTCATTTTCCACGCAACTTCCACTCTTACAGTGCGAATATACGTCACACAGCTACATAGTGCGACCTACATTTAAAGCAACCATCAACAATATAGGTATTTAAACTCAGTATATTGTTGATCTAGGTTTCTGTGTCTGTAAGGAATTTCTTTTAATGGAGTTTATCCACAACAGTGCATGGTTGCTTTACACAAGATAAAATATTTCAGTCAGCGGACGCATGAGATGTAATGAATGTAATTAATTTAGGGTCAAAAAGTTTGAAGTAGTATTTATACTGAATAGGTTTTATGGGTTTAATTAAAATGTTTTTAAGGTCAAGGTGGTCGGGTTAAATTATTAGAATGTTTAGGAATTTTAAAAGTCTTCCATTGTCTTTGGAAAACGGCAACATGAATGTAGTACTGTTTGACATTAAGCTGGGAAAGTCTCTATTTTGAAACTGTTTTTATTAATTGATTGATTAATGTAAGAAGTGTTAATTAGCAGAATTGCTGGGCGTATAAGGAAATGTTCTATATCTGAGTTTTTGTCTGAGGAAGTCTCACTACTAGTGAGACGAAAAGCGCTTTACGTTATGTTTATTTGTTTTAATAAAGAAGTGATTTTTTCATTCACTAAGGTGCTATTTACTTTGTGGTTACTTGTGTGCTTGATCTCGGCTGCTGGGACTTCTCCCTATTGCTGTTTAGAGGCTGTACACATTTACAGATATCACAGTTTGTGTAGGACTTATTGTTTTGGAAATTATGCTTTTATTTTCATATTTTGGTAAATAACTTTGCTAGGGAAGATATCAACATGCTAAGTAAGACCTCAGTTTGAAGACAGTACTACTCCTTACAACATGGTAAAACAACTAGGTCTGTATGCTGTACACAGGTATAGATATCACAGTTTGTTTAGGACTCAGTTTATGGAAGTTATGTTTTTTTTTCATATTTTGGTAAATAATTTTGCTAGGGATCATGTAATTGTGCCAGGTTATACCTCATTTTGAAGACAGTGATAGTCCTTACAACATGATAAGAGAACTGTGTCTGTATTCTGTACACATGTACATATATCACAGTTTTTTAGGACTAATGTTATGAAAATTATGATATTATTTCATATTTTATTGAATGACTTAGCTAAGAAAATATGTCAATGTGCTAAGTAATACCTCATTTTGAAGACAGTATAAGTACGTACAACATGGTAAAACAACTAGGTCTGTATGCTGTACACAGGCACAGATATTGCAGTTTGTTTAGGACTCAGCTTATGAACGTTATGATTTTTTTTCATATTTTGGTAAATCATTTTGCTAGGAACCATGTAATTGTGCCAAGTTATATTCATTTTGAAGACAGTGATAGTCCTTACAACATTATAAGAGAACAGTGTCTGTATGCTGTACACATGTACATATATCACAGTTTTTTTAGGACTAAGGTTATAAAAATTATATTTTTTCATATTTTAGTAAATGACTTAGCTAAGGAAAGATGTCAATGTGCTAAGTAATACCTCATTTTGAAGACAGTATTAGTCCTTATAATGTGGTAAAAGAACTGCGGCTGTGAGCTGTACACATTTACATATATAACAGTTTGTTTAGGGCTTACATTATGGAAATTATGATTATTTCATATTTTGGTAAATAACTTTGCAAGGGAGCATGTCAATTTGCAAAGTAATACCTCATGCTGAAGACAGTGTTAGTCCTTACAACATGGTATAAAAACTGTGCCTGTGGGCTGTCCACATGTACAGATATCAAAGTTTGTGTAGGACTTAGGTTATGGAAATTATGATGTTTTCATATTTTGGTAAATAACTTTGCTAAGGAAGATGTCAACATGTTAAGTAAGACCTCAGTTTGAAGACAGCATTACTCCTTACAACATGATAAAAAGAACTGTGTCTGTATGCTGTACACATGTACAGATATCACCATTTTTTAGGACTAAGGTTATGAAAATTATGATATCTTTTCATATTTTAGTGAATGACTTAGCTAAGGAAAGATGTCAACATGCTAAGTAATACCTCATTTTGAAGACGGTATACGTACATACAGCATGGTAAAACAACTGGGTCTGTATGCTGTACACAGGTTCAGATATCACAGTTTGTTTAGGACTCAGCTTATGGAAGTTATGATTTTGTTTTCATATCTTGGTAAATGACTTTGCTAGGAAACATGTAATTGTGCCAAGTCATACCTCATTTTGAAGACAGTCCTAGTCCTTACAACATAATAAGAGAACTGTGTCTGTATGCTGTACATATGTACAGATATCACAGTTTTTTTAGGACTAAGGTTATGAAAATGATGATATTTCTTCATATTTTAGTGAATGACTTAGCTAAGGAAAGATGTCAACGTGCTAAGTAATACCTCATTTTGAAGACATTATTAGTCCTTATAATGTGGTAAAAGAACTGTGGCTCTGGGTTGTACACATGTACATATATCACAGTTTGTTTATGGCTTACATTATGGAAATTATGAATTTTCATCATATTTTGATAAATAACTTTGGAAAGGAGCATGTCAATGTGCTAAGTAATACCGCATTTTGAAGACAATATTACTCCTTACAACATGGTCAAAGAACTGCTTCTGTATGCTGTACACATGTACAGATATCACAGTTTGTTTAGACTTGTAGGATTATGAAAATTATACATTTCCAATACTTCTCATTATTATGCCCATATCTTTGCAAGGGAGCATGGTGACACAAATGATGCATCATTTTGAAGCTGACATTAAGCCACACAACTTGTACAGTGGCATGTAGCCCCTGTTACAGGTGATGAGATATTATGCTTTGTTTATTTATCAATTATGAGAAATATAATATTAATCACATTTCTGTGAATATCTCCATAAAGGAGCATCATGCCATAATGGTTAAGGTATCATTTTAAAGCTGACATTCATACAAGCAAATTAAATACAAATTGTATGGGTCTACATTGTACCTTCACCAAAATATTGTGCTTTGTTTTTCCAAAATGGTAAAAAATATGCACAATATCAGCATTCCTTGCCAAATATTTAATAATGACTTTGATACACACTATTAACATTTACACTGTTGGGAAGTTCAGTGTCTGCTGAACAACTTTTTGCATTTACATATTTAGTCTAGCTCTTATAGTTAAAGAGTTATGAATATTTGTTTTCTGTATGGTATTATAAATGGATTTTCTGAAAATCAGCTCAGGCTGCACTGTTGTTCCTATGGTGGAAGTAAGCAGGCAGTATTTTCTGAGCTGCTCTGGAGTGAATGATGTTACTCCACAGTAAAAGTCTACATCTTACAAAAAACAAGTATAATGTAGTGAAGTCCCAGGGCTATACATTAGCTAGAATTACCACAAAGATGGAACCATTTTTGAGAAACCTGAACAACTTAGAGAATGGTTTTCTAGTGAGAGGCTATGAAAGTCACATGTTAAAAATCATCCTGGAACCCATTATAGAACTGAAAAGGACTGAAGCACCTTCACTAAACCTCCCCAGTAGGAGAATGCTAAGAAATTCCACAGAGAATAACAAATGTAAAAATAGCTGCATCCTGACATACACTTTAGATTATCACAGTATCAAAAATGTTATTGAAGAAAACTGAGACATTGTCACAGGAAACTCTTTTTGGATTAGCATCTTAGGTGAAGCCACATCCTTTGTTTATAGGAAGGCCAGGAACATTAGAAGTTTTGTTGAATTTAAACCTAGACCATATGAGAGAAACACTAAAAGATGTGAAACTAACTGTACATTATGTATATTTATACAACAAGGTGATAGTTTTTATTGCCCTTATTTAAAGAAAGTCATTAATAACAGTGCAGGGAGTGACTGTAACACTACAAAAGTAATTTACAGGGCACATTGCAATGAATGTGATGCATTCTATGTGGCCAAGACTGTAAATAAACTCAATCGTAGGATTTCATTTCATCTGTCAGAAATCCACTCTGGATGTAAAAATAATGCACTAGCCAAACACCTTTCTCTTCATCAAAAACACACAGGTTTTTAAGTTCCAGATCCTGGATTGCATAGACATGGGTGATCTTGAAGGAGACATCCCAAATATTCTGGAGAAACATGAACTCATGTGGCAATTAAAGCTGAACTCTTTTAGGAAGCCTGGACTAAACTACTACTGTTCAATTAAAAGTGTAGCGGAACTTAAAAAATTGCCACATTGTTTACATGACTAATTTTATTTTATTTTATTTTATTTTATTCTACGGGTTGGTTTTATATACCATTTTAAATCAGTTGTAATTTATGTATATATTTTGTTTCCATCATCATACATTTTTTCTTATTATTTTTTTCTTTTTCTGGTTCGCTTTTTTCCACTTTATTCAGAATGATGTATAATAACAATACTAATTATACAATAATATTTTTATAGATAGTTTTTAGGGTTCTTGTACACAGACCTGAAGAAGTTTAGAAGGACGAAAGCGATCTTTGTTAACAATAGATTAGGAAAATAGAATATGATTTTTACAATTGATTTTTTACATGCAAAGTATATATGTATATATTTATATATATTTTTGATTGCCAAATGGACTAAGGTTGATATATTTCCAGCCATGTAGTATATTGTCTTGGTTAAAATCACAGACTTAATAATCTACTTAATAATCTGGTTAAAAGAGAGGTACCACATCATTATACATTTTATTTAAAGTACATAAGGGTTATATTATTATGACAGCTACTAAGTAGGGCAGGACCAGCTTGAATGTCACACTGATGGGGGAAGGGATGTGAATTTAACATGTGTACCAATAGCACTTTGTTTTACAGCACAATGAACCACTCCCTTGCCTGATAAAAAGTATATATATATATATATATTTAGAAAGCTTGTGAGGAAACTATTACTCTATTTTTGTTTTACTTGGATCGCTTGTCTGTGTACTTAATAAAGGATCTTTGACTGGAAACAGACTGCCTGCCTTGCTTAGATTATTTTTGAATACTTAGTAATTCTGTACAATTATATATTTTTTATTATTTTTTTTTTACTTAAGACTAGTTTAAGTTCGATACTTCTACTACTGTTGTCTGATCTGATTAATATGCAGTGATTAACTAGAGATATATGGACTTTAAATCTTCCACACAGAGAAGTTTCTTATACTGTTTTGTTTTTGGACCCACTATACTTGTTTAGTGGGTCGTTTTGAGACTTTGGGGATACCACGGAGATTACTTGTTTTAATATTGCAATAATCAGACCACAGAGCCATGACAAAATTCCTAAAATCTCTCAAAAAATGGTAATACCTCTCTATGCTCAATCATTATATATATCCAATTGGCATCTAGAGTCTCACCACATCTGTAACATTTTACGTCATCTTTTATATATATATATGAATGCAATTTTGTGTGGTGTTAAAAAAACTTCTATGTAAATAGTTCCATGTAAAAAAATTCCAATAAGGCAATGAGGTGGTATTATTTACAGATTTCCAATATAATTTTTATTATCTGTTGAGAATATTTCATTATTAACTTTCATTGAATGATCCCCAAAGGACAAATCAAAAGGTAAGAAATCAGTCTTTAAAATCTTATATATTATTGACAGGATTTATTTTTTGTTTCAACACTATTAATACAATAAAAATCTGATATCTTTGACAAGGGATTTGTGTTTATATTTAGCACCATTTTTATTTTATTATTAATACATTCTCTCAACACTTGTATAGTTAACTAATTATCTTTATTAACATTGTATCTGGCTAAAAGATAATTAGCCATATGTATTTTGTTGCAATCTAGAAATTGGTACAAGAATGTTAAATTATTTTCTTGAATGTTTAATATTTTGCTTGAATTAAAAGATTCCAAACAATCAGTCGTATAGGGAACATCAAGAATAATAGCTGTTTAACCAAATAATTACTATCCATCACTTTCCTAAATATAGTTAAAATATGATGAAGACTGGAGTTTTCAGTTGAAAGTGCTTAACCAGTATATTTATCCTCTGTTTGTGTGACAATAAATAGTTTCATTCATCCTTGTGTATGAGCGGTATTTATCCAAGGGTCTGCACATCCATTCTTGGTTCTACAGTCGTTGCTCACGCTCTATTGGAATAGTTAAAATATGGTTAATAGCAGGAATAAATGAGGGAAATGTATGATATTCAAACAGAAATCACTTAGAGCCCAATATATTTTATTAATTCCCAAAGAAGAACTTACATATGTCTCATATTCATTATTTGATATTATAATTATTTCATGTATGCTTTTCCAATTTGAAGTACAAGAGGCATTTAACCATATAGTCATATTGTGATTCACTATATTAATAATAGTTGATTTTACATATAGTTCAATGTTAGGAAATCCAATACCATTATCCTCCCAACTTCTCATATGCCATAAAAACCTAACTAAAATTGAATTTAACTGTTTAAAGAATTTCTTAGGTGGAACCAAAATCAAGGATTGTATATAAAATAAAATATTTGGTAAAATAATCATTTTTATCAATGAAAGCTTATCATCCAGAGTAAGGAAAAAGAAGTTATGTACTTATCATTATGTTCCATGTGTATTGTGCATCTCAACCTTTATTCTTATTGATGGGATCAGATCCAATTCATTGGATGATTCTTGGCCTTTGCCAAAAGCTCAAGGCCTTGAGCAAAGCTTGTGGGCATTCAACCTTATCCATAATGCCCTTCCATAACTCACTCAGATCTTGTTTGCCCCTGATAACTCATATTAGAGGCACAGCCTTTGTGGCTTAATAGAAAAGATTATTTCTGATGCTACAGTGTCCTATAATATCCAATTAGTGCTGCTCAGTCTTCCAGGAGTTTTGGCAGGGGGTATGGAGGGTGGGTTGTGAGAATAAAAGTTGAGATGATAAACGCACGTGTAATGTTATGGTAAGTACATAACTTTTTATGTGATGTTGTCAATCTCACCTTTATTCTCACTGATGGGATTGCATCCCAAGCTACCTGATCCTTGGGTGGCTCATGGGAGAATATTCTTCAGAACCATAGATCCAAAAGATGCACTACTCCTACAGGCCAAGTCCACTTTGTAATGAGTAACAAATGTATGAGGTTTTGCCCATGTAGATGCAGCACAGATATTACCAAAGGTAGCCTAGCCTGAAAGGCTGCAGAAGTAGCTGTCACCGTAGTGGAATGAGCTTTAAGAGGGCTAGTGAGAGTTTTTATCTTAAAACTGTAAATGAATGAAATACATTGTGAAAACCATTTAGATATGCTAACTAAATTTACTTTTAGGCCTTTCCTGACGTCAGACTAAGATAGAAATAGCTGATCTGATTGTCTGAATTCTGCAGTCCTGTGTAGGTAGAAATGTAGTTGTCTGTGAATGTCCAGTAAATATAATGAATATTCCCCTTTATTTTGTAAGTTTGGGAAAAATACTGGTAACTCAATAGACTGACTGAGGTTAGTTTCAGATACTACTTTAGGCAGAAGAGAAGGGTTGGTACATAAAGAAACTCTGTCCTTATGAAATACCAGGCAAGGTGATTTGGCAGATAAAGCCTGTAATTCTGAAACTTTCCTTGATGAGGTAATGGCCACTAACAGGAGTGTTTTCTAGGAACGATACTTCAAGTCACAGGTAGCAGATGGTTTGAAGGGAGGACAGATATTGTTTGACAATAAGAAATTCAGATCCTAAGGGCGGATGGGATTTTATACAGGGGTCTCAGCATAGTAGTTCCCTTCAAGAGTGCTTTACAATGTCTGTTTGACATGATACCAGAACCATTTTCTACCATATGAAAATTTGAAATTGCTGCCAACTGCACTCTAATACTGGCCGCTGCAGCACCTTCATTGAAAAGCTTATCCAAAAATTCTAGAATAGAATAAATAGGCGCAGTAAAATGTTCTATTTGTCTATTGCTGGCCCATGAAACAGATCTCTTCCATTTACCTTAGTAAAGTTTACATGTAGATGATTTATGTGAAGATAACAAAACATGTTTTACTGAGGATGATTTGAGATTGATCAGATTAGGATGAATCATTCCTGATGGGTGAGTCAGAAAGACTGGAGCAGGATCCAGAATCCAAGTTTATCCTGACAGCGAGGCTGGAGGAAGGGGAACAACATTTGTTGAGGCCAATAGGGGGAACTTAGTATTATTGTCATCTTCAACAAACTTGCTTTGTGCAGAAATTTGGGGATTAGATGAATTGGTGGAAAAGCACAAAGAGTCCTGCGGGCAAATTGTGAACAAGTGCATCCCTTGGTGACTCCCACAGAGGAGGGATCAGGGCAATGTAGTTCCTGCATTTTGCATTGGTGGGTAAAGGAAAGAGGTTGCAGCAAGGCTGGCCCCATTTTTGGAAGTTCACTTCTGCAACTTTGTGATTGAGGGACCATTCATGAGGCCATAATATGGGTCTGCTCAATTGCAATTACATTGGATTTCCCCAAAATGTGCTTTACTATCAGAAAGTGATTGGAAGTTGTTGCCAATTGCCAGACCCTCAGGTCTTCTTGACAAAGAGGATAAGATCTCGTTCCTCCCTATTTGTTTATGTACAGACTACTGACATATTGTCTGACGAATTGCTATTATTCCTAGAGGGAGTACATCTTGAAATACTTACAACACCAAAAGCACCGCCCTTATCTCCAGGATGTTCATGTGCAAATGAGCCTCATGTTGCTGCCAAATGCCTTGAACTATCTTCCTCAGATAATGGTCCCCCACCCTATCTGGGAAGTGTCCATGGTCACCATGGCCTGGGGTTGAGGGGCAATAAAGTGATGACCTTGAGATACCAATAGAAAGTAAATCCACCATTGGAAGTAATTTTTGCATGAGTCGGTTATCACACTCTTGTGTGTTATTGGAAGTTTTAGAATTGACCATTGTGTCGAAAGAAACCATTGGAGTATTCTCATGTGAAGTCGAGCTAGGAAAATGAGAATAATTGCAGCAGACATTTTTCCAAGTACTTGGAGAACTAGTTTGGCAGAAGCTCGTTTCTTCCTGATCAACAGTCTTATATAATGTCGAAGATCATGTACTCTATCCTGTGGAAGTTTTACTGTCATTGTTGTTATGTTTATCTCTGCTCCTATGAAGACCAAGGTCTGACATGGCTCTAGACCAGATTTTTGTAATTTATGGTAATACATAGGGAGGAACAGAGTTGTAGAATATAATCCCTGGCTTGTAGCAGAAGATGCCTGGTCAGGGTGGTTATGAGCTAATCATCCAGATATGGAAACACCCGGAATCCCTGGCATCTCAGGTGAGACACCACTACTGCCATACATTTGAACACTCTGGGGGCTATAGTGAGTCCAAAGGGAAGAGCTAGAAATGGGAAGTGACTGGCTCCTAGCCAGAAGTGGAAGTGCCTTCTGGATTGCCTTAACATTTGTATATGGTAGTACACATCCTAAAGGTCTATAAAGCACATCCAATTGTCTTTTTCCAAGAATGGAAGAACCGACTACAGTGTCACCATCTGGAACTTGGTCTTTTTCACAGATTTTTTAAGAATGCTGAGATCCAAAATGGGTCTCCAGTCTCCTGTTATCATTGGAACTAAAAAGAACCTTGAGTAAGTTCTGAATCCTCTTTGGTCTGCGGAAACTTCTAAGATGACTCTTTTTTCTTAGCAACTTTTGAATTTCTGTGGTTGCATGTTCCTTTTGACTGGGTGGAACATCTGGAACTGAATTGTTTATGGGAATGGGAAAGGAAAAGGGAATAATGTAACCCCTAGATATTATGTCCTGCACCCATCTGTCATTTGTTATTTTTTGCCAGGTTTGAAGATGCAGAGACAATCGTCCCCTGAATGCCTCCAGAGGTGAGCAGTTGGGCACCCCTTCAGTGCTGACAGGGCCTACCAAAGAAAGATTCTCTGGACCCCTGATTCTGCAGGCCTCACCTATCATGACAGCAGCATCTTCCGTTATTGTTCCCCTCTCTGCATCTAGGGGAACTTTTACCCTGTGCATCTTGGAAAGACCTTTGTGATTTTTTGAACCACATCATTCCACTGCCTCTCTGACATTTGGGAAAGGGTTGAGTAGGTGTGGAAAAACGTACTCTAATGGAATACAAGGTCTTGCCTTCTTGTTCACACCTGGTGTGTGTTTCTTTTATTTTCCGACTAAAAAGAGAGGATCCATCAAAAGGGGCATTCATGAAGGAAAACTGAAATGGCTCCATGACATCACAAAGGTGAATCCAGACCTGCCTCCTAAGAGAGAGACACCTGAACCCACACCCTGGTCATTCCATCTGCTACGTAAGAAGTGAGTCTCATGGAAGAGCTTATGACTGAATTGGGGGTGGCAAGTTTCTTTCAACAGATCTCTCTGTAACCTGGTAAAGTGGGTCAAATAGTTCAGTGACCATAAGGCAAACGTTGCTGGTGAGAAATGCACTTCCCATACCTATCCATGGTCCTGGAATCCTTTTTCAGAGGATTGATAAGGGAACTAGTCTCAGATAATTTTTTTTTGGTGGCCACTGCCACAACCATGACATCATCTGCTACACCTTATTTAGGAAAGGCTTGCCCTTAGGGGCAGTAATGTACTTATGTTGCATCATAGGAATCTGGGTCTCCCAAGCCTTCTGAGAGATTAAATCAATAAGCTCATCAGAAAGAGGGGTCATCCAAGAGGTGGAAGGGCGAGACCCAAAAGGCTTCAGGTATTATACGGACGTCTCAGCTGAAGAGTATGTGGAATGCCAGTCACCTCTCTTCTTTGACATTTCCAGGATACCTCCAAAGCAGACATCTTCAGGAGGTGACCGTGGGGACCCTTCTACATCATCAAGTTCAGTATCAGATGTGATCAACTCCTCTGTGGAGTCAAGGTGCTTCCTCCTGCAGGTCTTCTTCAGAGGGACTTCCTCAGTGGGGTAGTCTGGGGAAGTTTCAGAAGAGGGGGCTGTCCCTTGCTGAACATCCTGAAGCCTGGGGTCTCTGTGGTCCTGTGGAGAGGTTATATGAGATGGCAAAGTCACCACCATGGAAAAGGGAGGAAGATTCAAGATAGACTGCTTCTGAGATGGGGATGTAGCCAATACCCTCCTCATAACATTGAAGGCACTCTGGCCCTGCTTTGTAGAACACCCCAGATCTGACAAAAGAATTATCGGGGCCAAAAGAACCTCCGGTGCAGGAGACAAAAGCTCCAAAGTGGAGGTAGGATCCAAACTCACCCAAGCTGAAGCCCCCAGAGGCAGGATCTGATATGGAGAGATCTGAACCCGCTCTGTGGATCTGACTGGGAAGTGTTGGCTCCTAGAGGTATCCTGCTCTGACTGAGCAGAAACACTCAGAGCAGATGTCAGATCTGAGGAACCACTGGGTCTAGGATCCAAGATAGACACAACCTGGACATCTGAATCTTCCAGCACCAAAACCAGGGGACTGATCTGAGGAGGAACAGGTGCAGATGGCTAGGATTTCACTGGTTCTGATTCATTTGGGCTTGAATCCAGTAAAAACTTGACTAAGGCCAGTGTCTTTAGAAGCCTAATTACTACCTTATCCATATCATCAGATAAACTCCTGATAGAGGGAGTAAAATGAGTTGGAGAACTTGATTTGGGGAAGAATGGAGAAGGGAGGTGAGAAGGTATTGGTTCCAATGATGGAGAATAGCTCCTATATCTAAATTCAGTACAAGCCAAAGAGGTTGGAGCTGAGGGTTCCATCTGCTCCAATGAGCTCTTGGATCTGGACTCGCCAAAGGTTCAGTTGTAGCAGACAGTCTAAGAGCTTTTTGTTTCAGCTCCACAAAAGACTTCGGAGCTGAAGAATAACATATTTGTGACTTGTCAGATTTTGAAGAGGTAGTGGACCCTGGAGAGATCGCCTCAGAAAAAAAGGATTTTCAGTAGTCCCTTTAAAATGAGCTTGTTTTGACACTCCATAAGAGCACTTTGGTTAAATGCATGGCAAATGAAGAATGAGTCTTGGAGATGAAGAAGCCCCAAGCAGTACACACATAAAGTGTGCGAATCACTGAGGACCATCTTTTTCCCACAGTGTTTACATTTTTTGATACCAATAGGTTTCCTTCTTTCTTCTGAGACATTATCTTGAGAAAAAGTAAATTAAGAGAAAAATAGAACAAGGCACACAAATCCAGAGACACACATGCCAGGAACATCCTCTAAATTAAATGTATAGAAGGTACACAGGAAAATAGAAGTAATGTTCTCTTTTTTTTTTAAAACAGATGAAATCGTTCACTAACTGAAACAGACAACAAAGAAAGGGGAAAGTAGGAACCAGATAAGGATAAACATCCTCTAACTTAAATGGATATTAGTAGGGAAAGAGAATCAATACTCACTCTTTAAATAGTAAAAAAACAGTGATAGGAATATACTCAAAAAAGAGAAAAACTATCTCTAAAACTAATGTTAAACTAAGAAAGAGAGAAACTAAGTATGTAAAAGTATTATGTAAAAAGAAAAAGCACTTGGCCCAGAGCTTGCTTCAGAACCACATCTTTCACAAAGCAGCAAATAAGATCAGAAGGTGTTAGGGAAGGGCATTATAAGTAAGGTTGAATGCCCACAAGTTTGCTGAAAGCCTCAAGCTATTGGAAAAGGCTGAGATGGATCTGATGGATTGGATCTGACCTCATCAGTTAGAATAAAGGTGAGACTGACAACATCACATCATTTTATTCCAACTATCAGTTAGTTTTAATGTTGTATTTATTAAAGTTAAATAATTCGAGCTTACAGTATCCTTTTTTTATTTCTCCATATGTTTTGGGGTTCTAATACTGTGATGGTAATGGACCCCATTCCTATAACAAAGTATGATTAAAGTTCATGAAATTAGTATTGTTTCAATCTTTGATGTCAGCCAAAAGTGCTCCTCACAGCTCCCGCAATGTGCCTAGTAATGACTCTTTCTGCAATTTATGTTGAGTTACATGTATTGGTAGCATATCTAAATATGATTGTAGATTCATTTTTATAAGATTTGTTGCTCCTACTACTATTCAAACTACCTAGGTATCTTTCTTCCACATTGCTCTGGTTTCTCCCTGCAGATCCTAATATTTTATGACTTTGTGCCCAGTAATGTTCTACAATTTGTATGGTGTTAAATGTATTGGTAACACATGTAAATATGATTGTAGATTCTTTAATATAAAACCCGTTGCTCCTACTGCTATTGGACCTATCTGGTTATCTTCCACATTGCTCTCATTTTTGCCTGCAAATCCTGATATTTTATAACTTTGTGTCTCTCTGTATGCAAGACACTGTAGTCACTGGATGTGGCAATTTCAATGATCAATGCTACTTTTGTCTTCTTTTCATGGACCACTGTATCTGGTTTTCTAGCATCTATCTTTTTGAACTGTTGATAATGGGTGATCCCATCTGATGTAGACTTCATTTTCTATGAAGCTTTGTGGCTCACGTTTCCAGTGTTTTCCAACTACTTCAATACCATAATGTTTGCGCAATCCCCAGTGCAACAGTCTTGCCACATAATTATGCCTTTCAGTATACAGTCCTTCTTCCATTAGTATGTTGCAACGAGCAACTGTTTCCAATTCTGTTTTGCAAAACTTACATTTATCTGCTTTTCCCCTCAGGTTCAATAACCAATGTATATGTAATGCACTATCTTGTGCCACCAATATTAACCGTTCATCTCTTGGTTTGAATTCACCTCTTCTTAACCATTCCTGCATTCATTCCTGATCAACATCTTTCAGATGTTTTCTATACTTGCAACTATATTTATGAATTTTCCACATTTCTTGCATTCCCATCTGGTTCTTCACCTTCTAGTCTGTTTTGTTTTTTGGCACATTCAGTTGCTGCCTGATTTTTATCTACGTGTGGTTTGATCTACATTCCTGTTTGATGCCAATTTGCTTCTGCTAGCTTAAGCAGGGAAGTCATCTTAGATTTATTCTCCTCGTGTTTCAAAACTTTCATTACATTTGGGTCTTGTGAGGTCAGCAGATATATGTGGAGTCCCACAATTGCAGATCTATACATGCAATCGATTTCAAGGAGGACCATCCCCCGTTCAGAACAGGGAATATATAATCTTGGTATACACTGATTTTTATAATTCATTTGGTGAGCATGAAGCATCCTTCTTATTTTCCTATCTAATATATCCAACACGTTTTCAGACTAGTCAATCACTCCAAAACTGTAAGTTAGGACAGGAAGGGCAAATTGGTTTATAGCTTGGATTTTGTTCCTAGCAGTCAACTCTGCTTTCAGGATAAATTTAAGTCTTCTAAAGTTTTCCTTACTAAGTTTTAGTTGCATTTGTTCATGTTTTATTGTTGATCCTTCATCAATTTCCAAATATGTATACAATCCCTCTTGCTCAAGTTCTTTTATATCACATTCTTTCCCTAAACTGATATTTTCTTGCTGCTGCAGTTTTCCTGCTTTAAAGGTTGCTTTTGTACATTTCTCAAGACTAAATGACATTCTGATATCATCAGAAAAAGTTTTGACAACTTGCAGTTGTGCTTTCAGTTCCTCATCTGGTGATCTCTACAGTTTTACATCATCAACAAAGAAAAGATGAGAAGTCTTTGCACTTTGTTCTTTTCTATGGTCCAAATTATAGACATGGCCTAAGCTGTTAAGTCGACAGTTTAATGGGTTAAGTGCAAGGCAGAATAGCAGCTGTGACAGAGAGTTACCCTGGAATATCCTCCTTTGAATGTTTATCCCTGGGATAATAATTTGCACTTTATCATGGCTTGATTGCAAAGTGGTCTGCCACTGTTTCATGGTCACTGTAATGTAGTTGATTAGTGTAGGGTATATTGTATACATTTGTAAGCACTCTTTTATCCATGAATTTGGGATACTATCAAAAGCTTTTTTGTAGTCAGTCGATGCCATAGTTAAATTCATCCCCCTTTTACAGTTTTCCACTATGACTTTATTTAATAACAAGTGATCCTTTGTTCCATATTACTTTCTTTTATTGTCCTTTTGTTCTATTACCATCATTGAGTTTCTTCTTAATGACTATAAACTCTGTCAGCATCAATTCTCGTGTATAGTTTATACATCGTCAGAAGGCAAGTTATTGGTCTATAATTTTTAGGGTAGCTTGCAGGTTCACTGTCGATTAAGTCAAGTAACTCTTCTCTTAGCTCATTTTCTTCTAAACTGAGGGCACATTTTTTTGGTTTCCATTTCCTGCAGGCATTCTATGGAAAGTTCTATTTCATCTTTCTATTGCCCATTCTCTTCAATTTTATCCTGTGCCATCCATTGCCCTGTCATATGGGAACTCACTGGCCTATCACTCCTCAACATTAACTGTGTCAGAGTTTCCACAGTTTCATGTTCCTTCCCTTGCTGTCCAGCTTCAAGTGAAAGTTTATACAGGTTTCATTTGGAAGGTTCCAAAATATCTTCATATGGCACCTGACCAATTGCTTCCCATTCCACTGGGTTTCCCTTAATTTGGAGGTCCATTTCTCTATCCTGTTGTGGTGCTTTCTGAATTAGATTTTCAACACTGAATCCTTCACTTTGGAGATACTCCATAACTTCAGTTTCTATTTCTTTAACTTCTCCATTACCAATCCTCTTTTCTATTTTTCCTCTGTCTTCTTATTTTTTGTATTGTAATGTTTTCCATGTCCATATTCCTTTGACTGTATTTCTCTTCAAATATCTTTGGTGCTTATCTTTTTGTATTGATTAGTTTTGCTTTCTCCTTTGCATAGATATTACACCATAGTAAATCTCTTTTTATTTCCCATGTCCATATGTCTTCTTCAGATGCTCCTGATCTTCCTGTTTCTCCTTACTTAGGGGACTTGTACCATCACGCTGTGATGTTATCTGTGTTAAATGTTCTACATCAAATCCTTCACTTCGCAGACACTCTATAATTTCAACTTCTATTTTATTAACTTCTATTTTACTAATCTTCTTTTCTACATTCCCTATTTGTGATATTTTTTTTGTGAAATGTTCCATGTCTGAATGCCTTTGCCTATATTTCTCTTTGAATATCTTTAGGGCTGCCTTCTTTATGTTGATTAATTTGGCTTTCCCCTTTACATAAATATTAAATCATATTAAATATCTCTTTCTATCCCATGTACATATTTCTTTTTTATACTTTTCAAAAATATCTAGGTTTTGTTGTTTATATTTTCACATATCCTCAGATGCTTCTTTTTCCAAACAGATAAAAGTTTCTTGGTCTATATACTGGTTTTCACACATCTGTTGTATTAATGATGACCAATTTTTATTTGAAGCTTCTGACAGGTTTTCTTGCAAAAATATATCTTTCCTCTAATTTCACTCTTAATCTTTTTGTATATATTGTCCCTGGAAATCCAGGGCTTTTTATATAATAGTAACAATACATAATTTCTTTCTTATCCTCAATAGTACCCTCTATCATCTTTATGGCTCTTCTTTGGTCTATCAGCTTTTGTGATTTTTGTGAACTACTACTTCCTTCTACAACAGGGGGCCATCCTCCTCCTTGGCCTGGCCTGACCTCATTGTAGGAATGTTTTTGTATTTTGAGGATTTTACACTGTCATTTTTCCAGTCCTGGCACTAGTGCACCTACCAGGATTGACCACTTTTTATCCTGGTTCATGTGCACCCAGATATCTTTTTTAATTTTTGATCTACTTCTGTCCATGGTATATGCTATATAAATACAGTCTATATATCAGTGTTGCCTTGGTGATATTTTGTGAAAAACAGGGTCCACATTGTTTAGATACTCACCAAGACTTGAGGATGAATTCAATTTCAGTACTACTACTCTCCTTTACTTACTGACTTTTCAACTCTTCATTCAGACTCCATCCTTCCATGTATGTTTTTTAATGATTCCTAATTATTTAAGTTGTTTATTCTCCCAATTAAACTTAGTATAATCCTTTAGGAAAGTAATTAGTTTTTTATTTATTAATAACATCTCCATTTTTCTTGATTAAAATTTAGGCAAGAGATCCTTTCAAAGAGTTTAATTAATTCAATAATATACAGACGTGAAGATTCTATATTTTTACTTTTTAATAGTATGTCATCAGTAAATAGTTGCATTTTTGAAAAATAAGAATGATTTAAAAAAGCCTTTTATATTTGTGTTATTTCTAATAAGAGTAGCAAATGGTTCAACTGACATTGCAAATAAGACAGGGGATAAGGGGCAACCTTGTTTAATTTCCTTTAATATTTGAAATGAAGAAGATAAATAGAAACCCATTTTAAAGTAAGAAAAAGTATTATTATATAATTTCATTATTAAGTTAATAAAGTCCAAAAGAAAAGGTATAGCCTTCAAGTATTTTGTATAGTTATAACCAACTGATGGAACCAAAAGCTTTGTCTATATCTAAGCTTATGATTAAAAGTTCTTTTTTATTCTTACTTACAATATCTATCAAAGTTAAGAGTCTAATGATGTTATCTTGTACTTTTCTATTTAGTATAAATCCTGTTTGATTATTTTCAGTTAAATTTGGCATCATATTATGTAGTCTTTTATCTAATAGGTACATAAATATTTTGTAATCAACATTTAAAAGAGAAATGGGACAGTAAGAAGAACATATTTTGGAATATTTTCCTTGGTTCAAAATAGGTAATATCAAAGAAAATTTCCATCACATATTATATTCATTTCATTCTTATTCTCCTGAAATGCTTTTAATAAAACCTTTAAGACATTATCTGGGATTATTCTATATATTTCTGGAATTATACTACCTCATCCTAGGACCTTATAACTTTTTAAGTTTTTGATTTGTTCTTTCAGAAATTGATTTATCTAAAATCATAATTTGTTCTTTTGTTAATCTATTCTTATGTTATTTTTAAGAAATTATCTGTTAATTTATCATTTTCTAAAATGGGTTTACAACTATTAATTAATTTATAATGATTTTGAAAGATTTCAAGTATGTCCTTTAAATCAGTTCTTTTAAACGGTGTTATTTACTGTAGAATTAATTTCATTAATATGATTTGTATTGTGTAGTGTTCAGTTTTTAAGATCTAACAGACAATCTATGGATTTTTTTAGGATTTATGGAATATGATTGTAACTTAAGTTTTTCTAAATTCATTAAGATTTTATGGTTTAAATTTTCTAGATATTTCTGATTTAATGTTGCCAATTCAGAATCTGTAATCTTATCATTAGGTTTTAGATTTAGTTTAAGTTTATCAATTTTAGATAGTAAGTCAATCAATTCCCTATCTCACTCCTTTCTTTTTAAAATATCAAAACTCTTAATTCTACCATAAAGGTATGCTATTAATGCATCCCATCATATAACATCTGAAACTTCCCCATTATTATTAAACTCCAAAAATGAATTTAACTGTTTAAATAAATCCTGAAATCCTTTAATATTTATAATATAGGCTAGAATTCTCTGCCAAAAATCAAATAATAAGTTTTTATATTAAAATTAAAAGTTATCACATTATGATCAGATAGTGGGCATGACGTTACTCAAACTTGATCTATTTTAGAGTATAGATTATTGGAAGAAAAAACCTTATCTATATTTGTTTGGGTACCAAATCTGAATGAATAATGAGTATACCTAAGGGAATTTTTCAATTTTAAATCAGATGTATACCTCTTAAGTTCATTGTGCTTATCAAATGGTTCAACTTTTTAGACATGGCTATTATCCTATGCCTTTCATTCTTGGGAGTATCTCTATCTGATAGTATACAATTAAAATCCCTAGCCAAGATAATTTCACCCTTTGGATGTAAGGTTATAGTATCTAAATATTTGTCAACTATTTTAGCTCCAACTCCAGGTATCCAATAAACATTTCTCATTGTATAATATTTCTTATTAATTTCCAGTACAACCATACTCAACATACCATTTTTGTCAGAATAAATTTCTAGAATTTTAGGCATAGTGTGAGACTTTTTCTACTCTCCTTTTAGAACTATAACATGAATCTGCTAGAATTGAATAATCTTTTTAAATAACATTTTAGCCAAATATTTTTTTTTAATAAACACATCTGTTGTGTGAAAACACTTTACTTATTATAATAAATATGAGAAAGCTAGCTCTTTTTATATGATTATTAATGCTATTAACATTTACTGAAATACACTTATAAATCAACATCTAAAAAACAGATCTAAAACATCTACAATATGATTTTGTATATAATAGATTGTGATTGACTCTAACACATTCATTTATGGGCAGTACTACTGACTTGGCTAATAATAACTTAAATAAAGTACTATTAACATTTTCAACCATGGAACAATATATTATTGGTTTGCTGAGATTCTCATTCAAACCACTCTCTATCCACATTTCACCACACATAAATTATTTGTTTGCGACTGCCATAAAGATTAAAACTAGTAATGTAAAAATATTGTGAAGTGAGCAACTCACTTCTCTAACAGTCTGTTTATAACAATGTATTAATTTCCAGATTCAAATATTAGTAGTAAAATAGATGTAAATAAAATATAGAGTTAAAGATCAGTCATATAAACAAATGTATAATAAATCTAAAGTTTAATTATTTCCTCCTACCCCAGTCAATTAATCATTATTCAACTAGAGTTTGATGAAACTTATACATAGTGTGTGAGTGTGGGTTCATCTGGGTGCCCCCATGTACGTATCCACCTGTCTATACCTTGTATATATACATATATATATATATATATATATATATATATATATATATATATATATATATATATATATATTTATACATATATTATCAAAGCAAATAGTTTTAACTACAAGCACTTTGACCATGTTGTAATCAGACACAATGCACTGTACATTATTAAGTTGACACTATACAATAAGCATGGCCATTAAGTACAAATACTTGTGACATCAAACAAAAACAAAAATAACAGGGAGAGAAACTCAAACTATTAAATATTTCTCCCCAAATTTTATATATACATCAATCTAGATGTCTGCATGCAGTCTATATGTCAGGAATAAAGACTTTCTGAGCATATACCAATAAACCTAAGGATTTCAAATGTGTGTGTATTTCATATCTGTATGTGCACATGCATGTCTGTCCATCTGTAAATAAGTAGAAAATTTAAACAAAGTACACATTTTCCACTTTAAATTGGTTTAGACATACACCTCACTGACATATGATACTGCTCGTATGAACACATTTTTTGAAAATTTTTCGAAGGAATGTGACCTTATGGGATAAATATTTTTAGATAGAGGGTACCCAGCACATTTAGTGTGTAATATCCAGAAAGAGGTAATTAACAAAAGGAAAACAGCTATATATAAACCTATTTTAAATGGAACTGCACAAGGAAACATTGTACAAACAATCTTTGCTCCAACAACAGTAACAAACAATACCTCTGTTATTGGAGGGGGAGTTGGAGGAATTATGGGGGCCTTAGTTAAAGAAGAAGTCCCCCATAATAATATTATTAAAAGAGGATTTTGTCCTTTTGTTTGTACATATTCAAAAGATAGTCACATTATACAAGATGTAATTAAGAAAAATTGGGCTATTCTTATGCAAGAAAAAACTATGTTTGATACATTTGGTCCATGTCCTGACACTGTTTTTAGAAAAGGTAACAACTTGAAAAGTTTATTGGAAAGACCTTTAAAAAGTGGACAAGAAGGGCATATGTCTCCTTGTGGGTTTTGCCAGCAATGTAAGCATGTTATGAAAACTTCAACTGTAAAAGTAGGAGGGAAAGTGATAAATGTTAAAGAGAAAAACAGTTGCTATACACAAGGTGTAGTTTATTGTAGTATCTGCAGTTAATGTAATGCGTTTTATATAGGTAAAACCCACAGAAAATTAAGTCAAAGAATATATGAACATATATATGAAATAAAACAAAAGGAAGAAAAAATGCATTATATAAACATGTTAAAGAAAACCTAAACCATAGTTTTAAATTTGTGGTATTACAACAGGTAAAGAGTGAAACAAGGGATGGTCCGTGGAAACTTTTTTTAGAGGACAGAGAGACCTGGTGGCAATTATATTTAAATGCTCATTTACCACCAGGGTTAAACAATACTATATCTATAACAAGCAGATTGAAGTTAAAAACCTTTGATAGATAGAGTCCATGAACCCATTAGTCTTTAAAGTTTTTATACATATTTTTTAATATTTTACACTCTCAAATACAAGGTAATAAACAACAGGGTTGTTGTATAGGTGTTATTCATATCGTTTGATTATTCACAATATTGTCCAAAGTGCAAAGTTCATAGAATTTTAGAAATAAAAGTGTTTGAAATGTATATTAATTTTACATTTCAATGCTTATTTTGTTTATATATCTGTATATGTTCATATATCTATGTATATATTTAAAAATCTTTTTATATATATTTTTTATAATTATGGTAGTAATATTCTAGTAAATGCTTATATTGTTTATGTTTAAAATTAGATGATGAAATACAATGAAGCAAAAATGGAAAGTTTTGCTTTAAAAGTTTTATCTGTGATGTAATGAAATGCTTAAATGAGTTTGCTACCTTATCGGTTGTTGTATTAATTGGGAAGAGTATTTTAAGAAGGGTTGTGATTCTTTACATTGTCTGATGAAGTCTGGTGAGTTATACCAGAGGAAAGCGCTAACCGTATATTAAATAAAGACTGCTTACTGATGTATTCGACCTGATTCCAGCTTTGTGTGCTGATTATTGGATTTATTTGTATCTCTGGCCATATTTATCATTGCAGTGTGAAAGCTACATAGATGTCCAGCTAAGTAAATACATATTGCTGCTAAAGTAATACTTTAGCAGTATTTTGAAAAACTGTGACTATGTCCCACAGGAAAATAAACAACATGGCAGTTCTACTGTGATGATCAGGGCTCTTATCAGTACCCAGAGTTTGCATTTTCATTTTGTACATGACTTTTCAGTCTGTCTGTATAACAAAATACTCATGCAAGCATTGTCCCCATTGTATAACTCGCTATTGTCATGCCATGACATACGAATACTGAATATGTGCATGTGCTTGAGTTTTTATGTATGCATGAACTGAATATAATAAATGAAGCATGTCTTCAAACTGCATCTGTAAAGACAAGCATTGTGGAAGTTTGGCAATGGGTGCATCAAAAAACAGATGGGGACAGACACAATATGGTATACACTTGGGTATTTGCCTTAAATATACAGAAGACAGAAACACTGTAAAGTAATTCCAGTCTGATCCACAGCCAGGACAATTTTGAATGATATCACGACATCAAGCAAAAGTTTCTATAATGGACAATAGCATAGCTTAGGTGGGGCATGAGGGTCCATTGCCCTTACACAAAGTGTTGGGGACACAATCAGCTGATCCTGATCTTTCTTTAATGCAATATCGGCTTTTAATAGCCGCTATTGCATTTGCAGTCAAATCTGATCACTGTGGTGCTCTGTGTGGTCTAAACTAAAGCAACTGCCTGCTACATTTAAGCAAGAAGTTTGCAGCAGTTTAAAAGCAAAAAAAATCCTTGTTTTTAACCAAATTCTGAGTTCTATAGTGCTACATGCAGGTAGGGTATGAACTGTATTACACACACACACACACACACACACACACACACACACACACACACACACATATATATATATATATATATATATATATATATATATATATATATATATATATATATATTGGTCTAGTTTACAAAAACAAAATTTCAGTTACCCAAAATGCATAATACCAAGATGAAAAGGCCAACAGCACCACTACACTGATGTCCAGGAATACTGACTTACCACTCTAAGTAAATAACTGCTTGGCCATCTGAAACAAAAAAAAAATGAAGAAAAGCAAATCCACCCATTAGGGGGCTTTCCACACCCCCCCTAACTAAACATACCAAGTCTGAGATTGAACTACCATGGAGGTAAGGGGCAAAGTTCAACAGGATGGCCAAGCAGTTATTTACGTGGAGTGGAAAGTCAGTGTTTCGGGACGTTGGTGTTGTGCGGTCATCGGCCTTTTCATCTTGGAGTTGTAAAAGTCATGTAAGTGAATGGGTTTCTGAAGGGGATCCATATCCACACACACACACACACACACACACACACACACACACACACACACACACACACACACACACACACAGTAAAAACTAGATTTCACTGTATGATACCTTAAACCTCCTGTAGTGGAGGCCCATGGGATACATGCAAATGACACCTTAAGTACAGCAAGTGTTTCAGTCACTGAATGTTTATGACTTTTTTTTACTTTTTAAGTCATTAAGGTTACATCCAAGCAGATAAAGCCAAACCATGCCAGCTGTGGACATCCACACAGAAAACTATTCAGTAAAATTTGCAAGAAAAACCCAGCCAAACTACAGATTTCACTGTGATCCCTTAAACTTCTTGTAGTAAAAGCCCAAGAATATATGCAAATGGCCCTTTAGAACATCAACTGTTTTGGCTATATAGCTTCTTTCAGTTTTTAAGTCTTCATGTCTATGGTCAGGCCAATATAGTCAAACCAAGTAGCAGAGCATATTCATCACTGTATAACTGGATAGGTTGGTTATATCTCAGAAACCCTAGGTCTTTAAATCTAGCTATTGCTCATAAAAATTAAAGTGGCTGCAAAATATCTCAACTAACACCCAGAATAAAGTGGAAAAAGGACACACAGATAAATCATTTAGTAAAAACCACAAGAAAAATCCAACCAATGTATAGATTTCACTGTGTGACACCCTAAAACCTCCTGCAGTGGAGGCTTATGGAATACATGCAAATGACTCCTTAAGAAACATCAAGTGTTTCAGCTACATGGCGTCTGAATGTCAATGACTTTTTTCACTTTTTAAGTCTTTATGGTTATATTCAAGGCAATATAGCCTAATTCTACTAGCTGCAGACATGCATGTTACAGCCTTATTATTGACCACATCAGCACAGCATAAGCAGATAGTTTGCCTATACTTCAGAAAACAGGGTTTTTAAATCCAGTTGATGCCCATAAAAGTTAATGTGCCTACAAAATATCCCAGCTACCATCCAAACCAAAGGGAAAAAATAACACACAGACAGACCATTCAGTAAAAAACTGCAAGAAAAAAAAGCCAAGCTGAAGATTTCCCTGTGAGATATCTCAAACCTTCTGTAGTTGAAGACTGTGGATATATGCAAATGACCCCTTAAAATATCAGATGTTTTAGCTACATGACTTCTTTTACTTTTTAAGTCTTTATGGTTACATCCAGGCCAATACAGCAAAACCCAGGTCAACATAACAAAACCCAATTGCTGTGGACATGCATCTTTTGGCTTTTTTATTGACCCCATCAGCACAGCATTAGTGGATTGTTTAATTATACTTCAGAAACACAGAGTCTTTTAACCCAGTTGATGCCCGTAAAAATTAATGTGCCTTCAAAATGTCTCAACTAACATCCAAACCAAAGGGTAAAAAGGGTACACAGACAAACCATTCAGTAAAAACTGCAAGAAAAACTCAGCCAAGCTAGAGATTTCACTTGTGATACCTTTAACCTCCTGTAGTGGAGGTCCATGGATATATGCAAAAGACCCTCTAAGCACATCAACTGTTTCAGCTACATGGCATCTGTATGTCCTTGACATTTTACTTTTAAGTCTTCATGGTTACATTATTAGTCTAAATTCACGTTCTGTTTTAATTTTCCTCTCTCTTCTTACTTTCATCCGGTTCCCTTTTTCTTCTTCTACCAATTTGCATTTCTCTTCCTTGAGTTTCTGTCATCACTTCAGATCTTATATTTATTTTCATTTGATGCCTGATATTTTATCATTAGTTGTTTTCATTACTTTTTTTTTGCCTTCTGCATAAAGAGTCCCAAGGAAAAATAGAGTTGTAAGTGTATAAATCAATAATTCTACAAATACATGTATTCAGTTACAAACATTATCTAACAATTTTGATATGTTTCAGCTATCAAAAATATGTATCTTAAAACTCAATTATAATAGAAGAGCTTTTAACCATCTAAATTGAAATTGGTGAAACAAATTATCTGTTTTGCTTATCTTCATGTACATTTGCTTTTTTCCAGCTTTTGTAATTTCTGGCACAACATTTGCTACAGATATCAAACCTATTTTTTTTAAGAATGAGCACAGAAACAATGTACAGTTAGTAGAACGCTCACCATTTCATTTAGTAACCATGTATGGACCATAATATAAAAAAATATATTATTTTCTTATATATACTGTCATTAGTGGCTGCCAGTATAAGCAGTGGGATTTTTTCCCTTAATGCAAGGACACTTAAATAACAATTTATTAATTGATTGTTTGTTTATGTATTTATTTATTTTTATTTTTCCAAATAGGACTGAGCAATAGTAGTTGTTCCCTCCCAAACATAAAAATTTTAAAAGAAAAATATTATCACGCAAAGACAAAAAGATGAAAGTAAAATAAAAGTCTTCTTTGTAGACCTGGATTTTTTGCCACACTGCTGCAATATTCCTATATTTAAAATAGTTTTTCTTTATAGAAAAGTTGTTGCAGAATTTAGTGCTGCAGGCCATTAAACATTTTAAAAAGTACACAGCAATTTATTTATTTATTTAATTAACATTTGTTGACTGGGAAAGTCTGACTTGGACAGAGCCTATGTTCACCAGTGGTCCAGAGAGAAACGCTCTAGGCGCAAGTTTTGGAAATTATCTGGAGGTGAATTTGGAACAATGATGGCACTTTCATATACTA
Organism: Protopterus annectens; assembly: GCF_019279795.1. Lineage (NCBI taxonomy): Eukaryota > Metazoa > Chordata > Ceratodontiformes > Protopteridae > Protopterus > Protopterus annectens. The sequence goes on along the minus strand of NC_056733.1, from coordinate 1,578,369,008 downwards.
CCACAAATGTTCAGTTACCATTTCATGACTTTAATGGCTTTCATTCCATAAGAGCATGCAGTCACACTTTAAACAGTCTTAAAATAATAAAGTAATAATTTGGAGTTGATAAATATTAAAACCTTCAATAATCCCTAACATATTTCTTTTCTTGGATGTTGTGTTAGAGTTGTCTCCTGGAAATAATTAGTGCACGTCAGAAAAGGTTATTACCATGATCTATATTCACACTTCTAACTTGTCATTAATGTTGACATCCAAATAACAAAGACATATTGGCAGGAAATGTTACTGATTACTCAGTATAACACAGTTTGTATTCAACTCTCAGACTGGATGCTTGCTTTGAAACCACTGCCTTTTCATCTTTTGCTGTTCTTCATAATAAATTCAGTGGCACACTATTATAGTGCAAGGAAGGAAGAGCGCACAGAACAAATGCTCCCTTTGAGAGGTCATCTTCCGGTCATTTAAACAAAGCTGGCTTCCAAAAATTTACAGCTGATCACAACAGGTTCCCTTGGGATAAAATGTACTTAAATCTAAGAGCAGATGATATCTAGTACTGCTATCCAAACTAATTTTATGAAACTTAAGCATGTACTACACACTGCAAAGGAAAGAAATGAAAAGAAAGTTCTTGTCTCTGTTTGAAGTAATAACTCAGCATATTTGGTATTTATTACAAGAGAGATTTAATGTGATTATGGGTAGAAAAAAAGTGTTAAATAAATATTTCTGTTCACTGAATTATACAGGTGGAAAAGAAAACAGTAACAGTAAGGGTTACATTTACAAAGTCCAGAATTTATTGCACCATTAAATATGTCTTTTCTGCACATGTGTGTAATCAGTAAGTCAATTCTTTTTTATGTCTTCTAAATCAATGACTTTTCTACAAATGTATAAATAGTATCAGTAAAAATGTAGAAAGAGAAGATGCAAATGAAGACATGAAGACTAAAGTAACCCTTGACAAGATGTAATGATGATATGCTTTAGGATATGTGAGCAAACATCTCTGTCTCTTTCTCTCTCTATCACTCTCTCTCTCCCTTTCTTTCTCTCTCCCTCTCTCTCTCTCTATATATATGTCCACATAAATGTACATATATATATATATATATATATATATATATATATATATATATATATATATATATATATATATATATATATATATATATATATATCTGTATATATATCTATCTAGATATATATATATATATATATATATATATGTGTGTGTATATGTATATGGATATATATATATATATATATATATATATATATATATATATATATATATATATATATACTCATGCTCATAGGTTCATACATACTTACTAAGTTATTCATCTGTGGGGATCTTAAGAAGCCCAACCTTACATTTTCATTTAGTTTTTACCCTTATATTTTGTATACAAATAATCCAGAGATGGTCTGAACAGGATATGCTGGGACATTTACATATTTCTCCTGTCCATGCAGGGCAGGATGTGAATACAAATAAATACACACGCACACACGCACACACGCACACACGCACACACGCACATACGGTCACACGCACACAGGCACACGCGCACATGCACACACGCACACACACACATACACACACACGCATGCACACACACACACACAGCCACACACGCACACACACACACACATGCGTGCACGCACACACATTTATATAAACATACTCATGGTTCCATTTGCTTGGTTGACTTGCAATTCATTGACCCAGTAACTTGAGCAAACCATGAGAAATGATGTCAGAGATCAGAGGAAATAAATTATGATGGACATGCTTCCCTCATAGAACCCTTGTTAGCAATTATTAAATGGTACAAGTTGCAAAATATTTTTTTTTGTGTAGCTGTAGATTGATGATACTGCATTTTGACAAATCAATATACACTCTATATATATATATATATATATATATATATATATATATATATATATATATATATATATGTATATATATATATATATATATATATATATATATATATATATATATATATAAAATCATAATCAGCATTAACCCAATTTTTCCAGTTTTCTACATGATGTTGGGGTTTCATGTCAATTGCCACCATCTCTGACTTGTTTAAATGCCAATATCCTACCTTTTTTGGCTGACTGGTGTAGGTCTTCTCTCCCATAATCCACCCACCTCTTTTTGGGATGACCTCCTTCTTCTTATCTCTTTTAAATCTTCTTTATCAAAACAACTTTTACTTTCTTGTATATGTGGTTGAATCACCATAGTCTGTTCTATTTTACTTTCTCTGCAGTTGAAGCTACTTTGGTTTATACTCTTATACATATTAAGTAAACATGACTTAAAAGTAGTACTATCAAAATTTCCGATTACAGAAAATAGACAATGAAACCTAGTTCATTATCAGGAAAAGATGAAAGTTTCTAGTTGCTTTATAATAAAATTATCAATTTATTAACGGTCATTCATTTTTATTTTATTAATTTTTTTCCTTGTTTGGTTTGGTAGATATTGATTATATGCAATAATAGAAAGTCATGTGGCTTCAGAAAAAGTCAGAAGGGGCACTAAATATAATACTTACCATTCAAGTCATATTTCTATGTTTCTAACAACTAAATAAGCAATCTCATGATTTAAGAACATTTGACTGGTTTAAGTGATGTTCAAGGATGTATTTTTCGTACATCATAATGCATGCAAGATTCTGAAGAATAGGAATCATAAATACAAAAGTGGCTGCTTCAGTTAATACTGATTCTTTTTTTGCAATGTGCAGAGTATCATAGGCCTCACAAGGCTATTATTACTTTTAATTGTGCATTAAAACAGCTGGTTAGGATGTAATTTAAAATATAATCATCTACTGTAATACAAAAAAACACAATCCATAGCTAGCTAATGAATTTAATTTCCACTTTTTAAATTCATTGTGTACTAAATTCTGAATGCCTATATTAAAATTGTCTTGAAAAGCCTGTTTAAATATATTTTAGTGACTTTTTGGTTAGTGCAAGCATAATGTCATTTGCAAGCTTGCCTAGATACTGCATCTGTGAGTGGTTATAAACAGTACTTATTAAAAATATACATATATAATACAACTGCACTTATTTCTGAAGAAGCACATGTGCTCATTTTAGTATGTTATAATAATGCTCTACAATTTACTGTATAATTGATTTGTTACAAATTTAACATAAACTTTTCCATCATTTAAGAAGAAAATCCTCTATTAATTCATTATCAGTTAATCTACTCCACTGGGCTTGCTCACCTACTTTTTTGAATTAGATATTCCAGAAATGCTTTATATGTTTCTAGGTTATTTTTTTATCAAAACTATCCATATTACAAAGTAGTTTAGACACATTATTAGGCTTGGTGACTGAATTAGCTGTGACTCTTGTTAGTATTATCAGTGTAGTCTAGCTCAGACTTTTAATGCTAAAATACATGATTTGCAGATTTGTTTTACTAGCTTCAATGTAGGGATACAGTAACCGAATTTTGAATATAGTCATTAAAGTAATATAAATCAGCATCATAACCTTACTATCTACAGTGATAATGACAGAAGTACTGAAAGAATAAAAAAGTACAAACATAAGTAATAGTATATATCCTCATTCAGCATTACCTAGAATATAAAAATAACTTTTTGTATCCTTTAAAATGTCATTATTAGTTAAATTAAGAAGCAAGTTAAGGGATATCAAGAACTTATATATTATGACATTAACTCATGATTCAAATCAACATTACAAGCAGACTGACAGTTATTATAATAATTTAAATGATTAGTTAATATACAAGTCATTAGATAGTCATAAATGGGATAGTCATAAGTCATAGATTAGTCAGCAGTATTCATCAATGCAGTGTAGTTTTTAACAACAATTTCCTGCAAAGGTAACTAATTGGTGTCAAAACAGATTTAACCACTTGAAATAGCATATTTGGTTGAATGGCATTTTCTTTCTAAATACTTTATTAAGTTTGCCTAATATAGTTTGCTGCCAGGTAAAGTTTTGACTGGTTGACTTACAAAGACACAGATACTAATGCATTTTATGTACATTCATTTTGCTATTTCATATTATCCATAACATTATATGAAGCAAATGAGTTAAAATCTTTCCATCTGTCCTTAAAAAGATATGGGCATCAATCAATTACAGAATGAGCACACAAGAAAAAACAGAGTAAATTTTCTTCAAATAGGTAATTGATTAGTAGAAGGCAGAAGGAGAGATGATGTATACAGAGACATGTTAAGGTCATACACAGAAATACAAACAGGTAAAATTGTGCAAAGACAGGATAAGACAAGATGCAACGTAACCTACAACACCACAAATTTATTCATTCATTTATTTATTTACGTATATGTTTATTTATTTATTTATGTATTGGCATTTGATTACCAGGATAGTCCACTGGGCCAGCAGGAGCCCATTTTCAGTGGAGGCCTGTGTAGAAAAGCTCCAAAAAACATAAACATAGGCATAGACCTAGAACAGAGTTTAACATGTGTACACTTTCATAAAACATGCAAACTAGCTGGAAATTGGATTTGGCAGTGGTTACAATTAAAGAAACTAGTAATACAGAGTAAATCACAAATCATGTGTAAAAGGCTTACATTGTGAGACACTTCTGTCATAAGAGTGGAGGTCATTGTGCACTTAGTATAGTTAGTAGGTATTAAAAATAGGAAAGAAGAATATATAGTAAGTAAGAGAAACAGAGATAAAAAATATTCAAGAAAAAGGGGTAGTTCAGTTTTTAAAGGGTGGAGGATTGCTGCAGGAGTAGATCCAGGTAGAGTAGAGGCAGTCTTCTAAAGAACTTTTGAATGATAGCAGGTTTTGATTAGATCATATTGCTAATGATAGAGCATTCCAGGCTTTGATTATAGAGTAGGTATAAAGAGCTGATGGGCAGGTAGTTTAGGCTTGTACACCTGTAATAGGTATACATTTTCAGATCTAAGGGACCTTTTGGTAGATAGCTGCTGAATAATGACCAGAAGGAAGGACAAAGTAAAGGTTTGTAGATTAGTTTATGGACAGTTGTTAACTGCAGGTAGGAGAGACAGAGTGGGAGATCAAGCTACTTAAGGGAGTATAAAGTTATACAATGATGGGTGGAATGTTTAGCATTTGTATCAAACTTGGTGACTTTGTTATAACACATCTCAGTCTTAGTTTGTAAGGAGGATTGTAGGTTAATGAGTAGTGGGTTACCATAAACGAGAGAGGGGAGTAAATAAGTGGTAGCTAGGGTATGTTTAGTGGAGGGGCTAGGAAAGTCTTTTTGTCTAAAAAGAATTCCTAGCTTTTGATGTGTTTTGTTAACTTTATTCTGTGCTTGTCAAATTTTAGATGTACATCTATAATTACTTCCAGTAGTTTAGGTTGAGTAGCAACTTCTATTGCTGTTTTGCTCTGAGAGAAAATGGTAAACTGGGCTTTATATGTGAGGGCTGTTTTATTAGGGGTAAATAGGATTAGCTAGGTTTTATTTGGATTAAGTGAGAGGTGGTTGTTACTGAGACAGGTCTCTATAGAGGTAAAGGACATTTGAGTAATATGATGAAGATCAGATGAAAATTAGCAGAGCAGATAATGATAGATTTGTTAGCATATTGTATCAGTCAACAATGACTGAATGATAAAGTCCAAAATTAAACAACCAAGAAAATCGCAAACAGCTTGTCTGGCAACACAGGACCCAGAATAAACACTTAAAAGTGTAAAATGAGTAAAATAGCTTTTATTGAACAGTAAATAATCCCAAGCGCTTTCGCTCGGTTATTACCGAGCTTTATCAAGGTAACAAAGATAATAAGCAAGTTAAAACGGTTAAATGCATTCAAACATATCCCATGACCATTGTTAATCAGCACAATCAAATTAATTTAAAGGTCCTTACTCCAAATGATTTTACAATACGTTTGATGTCATGTTAATAAAACAGGAAACAATCAACAGACATTATGTAAATGGCTATTTGCTACTAAAAACCATGTTGAAAGGTTTAACATGGACCCAGAAAATCCATAAAGGATTAATATAAATTCATCATACTGCACTAAAACAAAATGCAAAAGTAATTACATGTGTAAACCTAAAAACCTTAACCTTACATCCTTAAAAATGGAAAAAAATCCTTGTATAAACATTCTATGTGTGAATTTTCAGGTACATAAATGTGTAACTGAAACCCACAGGTAAAAAAATATATGGTAAAAATCATTGTGATAAAAAACAGTTGTGTGTTAAAAAATATATATGTGTGGGATTGTATACTAAACAATATACAATATATATGAATTTATATTAATCCTTTATGGATTTTCTGGGTCCATGTTAAACCTTTCGACGTGGTTTTTAGTAGCAAATAGCCATTTACATGGTGTCTGTTGATTGTTTCCTGTTTTATTAACATGGCATCAAACGTATTGTAAAAACATTTGGAGTAAGGACCTTTAAATTAATTCGATTGTGCTGAATAACCATGGTCATGTGATATGTTTGAATGCATTTAACCGTTTTAACTTGCTTATTATCTTTGTTACCTTGATAAAGCTCGGTAATAACCGAGCGGAAGCGCTTGGGATTATTTACTGTTCAATAAAAGCTATTTTACTCATTTTACACTTTTAAGTGTTTATTCTGGGTCCTGTGTTGCCAGACAAGCTGTTTGCGAATGACTGAATGATGACTGAAGATTATTAATGAAGATGCTGAAGAAGAGGCAACCTAGTATGGAGCATTGAGGGACACCAGTAGGGTTGTTTAGGTATGAGGAGCTGGTGTTCTCCCATTTGACAGCCTGTTGTCTATCTGATAATTTATTAGAGAACCAGTTAAGAGAGGGAGGGGAAATGTCAATTTTTGATAGCTGATTCAGGAGTAATTTATTACTGTACAATGTGGGTTTGTCATGTTTTAAAAGGTTGGTCAAACCCCAAACAAATGGCCTGCCTGGAGTAATTGTGCAACAAATAAAAACTGAGAATGTCTGGAGGAGCCAGGAACTGCTGGATCTTACAATTTTTAAGATGTAAGATATGGGGGGGGGTGCAATAAAGCCTACACACAGTGATTTTCTGTGTAGGCATAGTGGCATGGAGCTTACATGGAAGTAAGCAGTTGTGTGATCCAGTAAACAGAGCAGAGGAAAGTGCATGAACATGCGGACACAGAAGTGTCTGTGGCATTCAAACACCTCATAAGTAGGTGAATTGTATGCAGATGAGGGTGCTGGAGTGATCCAGCAACCAGTTAGGCAGTCCTGCAGACCCCATGTTGATGTCCTAAGTGTACACAGAAACTTTCCATCTACAGGAAAGTAAAAATTGAACAGGGGCTGTAAAAGCCCATTTAGAAGGTCAGAGATTGCATAGTAGGCAGAAATATGTGCAAAACTATGCCTTGTGTGTCCAAAAATTAATGCAAAATAATATAAAATAATGATTTTTTTAAATACCCATATTACAATTGTACCGCACACAGTAGCTCACAAACATGCGGTTATGCAATTAAAAAAAAATTTAAAAGTTTAAAAACTAAAAATAAGACATATGTCAGAATAATGCAGTATGTACAATAGTAGATTTCAGTAGTTACTAAAGAGGCAGGCCCTGGAATAGTGAAGTATAAAGGTTTTGTGCACAGATCTGTATGCAAATGAGCAGGGGTTACTGAATAACAAAAATGGGCCAGTGGGACTACAGATAAAATCCATGTAGCCTCAGAACCATGTTGGTGTTCAGAAAAGAGCTAGCTGACATCAAAAGGGGGTGTGTCACACTATGTTTAAGCTCAGCAGAGCCCGTTTGTGCGGCAATCTTCTCAGCTAAGCAGGGGGTTGTGTCCAGAGCTGCTAAGCTTTGTTTAGCTGTGGGGCATATGTTTTAGATGGTTTGAGCTATGCTGAGCATGCTTGTGCATGGGGGTGTGTCCAGACTGCTAAACAGTGTTTATACTAGCACCGCAGGTTAGCACGCCATGCTGCAGTGCTTAATAGGGAAGGCAAATTGAAAATAAAAAAAAAGGAAATAGTCTGGGAAATACAATCATGTATAAATTACTGATAACCCCTGTTCCACTTACACTGGGCCATTCAAGCCTTCAGTGATGTACCTGGCAGGTGAAACACATCATAGTTAGCCAATCACACAGGCTGCATCTGCAGCAGAGCACTATAAAGTATGTATGCACCCTACAATCTGATTGTTCCCCCATACTCTGCACCATTGGAGTACAGACTTGGGAATTTTAACTGACAGAATGCTAGGGGCTGCTGCTTTGCTACATCTGTATGTGCTAGATGCTAATGTCAGTGCTGATGCTGCTGCAAACAATAGGCCTAGACTGAGAAGGAGAATAGTATTCATGCCCAGGGTAACCTACCAGGAGTTATATGAGCTGGAGATTGTAGAGGACTACAGGGTGGACAGGGACATACTACAAGAGCTCACCTAGCTCAGCCGCCTTCAACTCAGTCCCATCACCAACAGAGGGGAGTCCATCCCAGTGGAAACAAAGGTTTGTGTAGCCCTTAGAATACTAGCTACAAGTACTTTTCAAACACCAATTGGACACATGATGTGGGTCTCACAGGCCTCTGCATCTGGGGTACTTCACCAGTTTCTGGCTGCCATGCAAACACATACCAGTGAGCACATTTATTTACCCCACCCCTGAGGATACCAGTGAGCACATTTATTTACCCCACCCCTGAGAAGAGGGCCAGCAGTATGCGTCTCTTCTACCATGTAGCATGCTACCCTGAGATACTGGGTAGCATAGACTGCACTCATGTACACATCAAAGCACCACCCTGTAAGGAGGGTAGACTCTATGTCAGCAGCAAGGGGTATCACTCCATCAGCTGCCAGGTCATGTGCAATGCCCAGGGCATTATCATGAGTGTGTTTGCTGGCAGCCCTGGCAGTTATCATGACTTCCATATCTGTCACTCATCATAGTGTACCAGATGTTTGCCAAGGGGGGCATTCCATATGGCCATCTACTGGGGGATGCTGGCTATGCACTGGAACCATGGATGATGACACCCATCCAAAATGCACACACACCTACCAAACACCACCATAATGATGCACACTCACAAACTAGAAACATCATAAAGCATGTGTTTGGGCTGCTCAAGTCATGGTTCTGCTGCCTCGATATATCTGGTGGAGCCCTGCAGTACTCTCCAGCCACATGTGCACAGATGTTCACAGTATGTGCCATGCTACACAATATGATCCTGCAGAAACAGATGTGGCAGGATCATCACAGGGAAGGGACACACAGCGCCCCTCACCAGTGTCAAGACCCCACAGCCACACCCACAGGGGGACTTGAAGGAGGAACCCCCTGAGGCTGTCCCGCTAGGCAGACTTAGGCATGACCAGTATTCCCTGGCCTTGGCAAAGAGGCAATGCATAGCACATGCACTGACAACCTAGGGTCTTAGAGACTGACACCTTACTCCAACTCACATACATAGTAAAAAGGATACCAGCCACACCACACAAACTGTACCTCACCATGCATTGGATGTGAACTGTGTGCATCAGACAGAGTCAGTCCTGAAGCACTGTTATTTCAACTGCTGCATTCACAAGGTAAGTCACTCTCCTTTATGTATGGGGTACTAGACTATGTTAGCATATGTATGGACCTGC
>NC_056733.1:1578284292-1578354292 GCF_019279795.1 Protopterus annectens | reverse complement strand
GTTTACAGCAAAATGGCAGCCCTTAACATTCTTAGGGTATTTTATATATATATATATATATATATATATATATATATATATATATATATATATACATATATATATATATATATATATATATATATATATATATATATATATATATATAATCCATGAAAAAAACAGTATCACACTCACCGAGTACAGGATATTGGACTCTGGCCATACCTGACATACCTATGTAAATGTGAGGGAGAGGTATTGTCAGCAATACCAAACTGTGGCACTGTTACAGGATACTGCCTACATTGTTGACATTCTGAGTAAATGTGCACAAGTGTGGATTAAAAGCAACTCCCCCCATGCAGATTGACTTGACATTCATGTACTGGTATGCAGAGGCTGCCACAATGACTGATACAGTATTACAATGATGAACACAGGAGGCTTACCTGGATGCTTCTCTGCTGTGGATGCTGTGGCACCCACCTCCATGATCTATGGGGTGATGGATGCTTGGGAGCTGGTGGTTGATCCCAGGTTTACCAGGAATTCCTCTGTGGCTGAGAGTGGTTGTTCTGCTGGGCTTCCACTGGTGGCATCATGGTCCCTGGCTGCAGCAGTGGCCCTTTGCTGTGCAGCATTTACCATATCTGTTGCCCGGTGTCAAACCTGCTTGTAGCTTCTGTCCTGTAGCTCTACTTGGTTAACTGCTGTGACAAGGTCAGCAGTGCTGCACATTGTTCACAATTCTGGCGACTCCTGGACAGTAGCATGTTGTGATGCATTTTGAAGACATCCAGGATAACATTATTTTCAGCAGCTGAAAATGGTGGTTGCCTGCATCTATACATCTTTTCTGAAAGACAAGAAGAGGGGAACACATCACAGGACCACATACACTGCTGTCCATTATGTACAAACCCTGCACATCCAAACTGGCCTGCACCATCTACTGCTACCTCCCATGTCATACCCCGCTGTCTATCAACACAATATGTATGTGGCTATCAGCAACATAGTAGCAATACCGGTTATGTCCCTGTGTGCTGTGATGAAGTGTGCTGTATGTCTCCACTCCCATCAATGCCATCTATTGTGATGTGTCCCCTATGGGCAATGCCCCAGTACCATGTCATACAGCCACTGTCAGACAAAGAGGTGTGTGTTATTGCAAGTATATGGAGGCAGTCCAGCAACATCCATGTGCCACAGTGACAGACAGCAATGCAAAAGAGCTGTCGGGTATCTCCCTTGTAGGTGTCCTACTTCTTCAGTACACAGATATTTGCAGAATGTGTACGTGTGCCTGATATATGTGGTCCTTTTGCCAGAAACATGTGGATGTCTGGCAAATGGTTGGACAATAATTGCTGGTTGTTCTCAGAATGTAGAGAATCTGGCTGTCATGCACCAGAACTCTCAGAAAACAGTTATACTACAGTAATATCTGTTACTGTATTCATACCCTTACTTTGTATGACCAATATGTACACTCTGTTGCTGAGGTTGGGGATGTGTCCCCCACTAATAATGGCTATGACCTGAATTCCTGCTGTAGGGGTTTGCCAGGTATGCTACCCATAGCTGTCAAGCAATGAGATATGAATGTCAACAGAACAATGACCTAGCCAGAGTACATCAGGGACAGTCAGGGACATCTGTAGAATGTCTTAACTATTCCTGTGTGACTTACTGTCACTATATCTAACACACAATCCAGTAGCAGTCATACAGGAGACAACTGTTTTAGGAGGGAGTAAGAGGGTCACAGCTGTGATTTAAGTCACAGCAGGCACAGTTGAGAGGCATGCCTGCAACTGTTGGACAGCAGGCTATCACTAACATGCCATTCCCAGAGATGTACTACAGGCCTACTGTTGTAATCCATATTCCCCATAACTGCATCCTCCCATCTGTGTCCCATTATATGGGGACTTGTATTACATCCCTGGTAGAGTTATATAATCCTTTTGTGCACAAATCCTCAAGACAAATGTTTCCGAAATTGCAGTCTGTCTTGGTAAAGCAAGTTACAGACCTGTTTTCCATAGGCAACTGCTTGCCTTTGTAGGTAATGCTCAATAACAGGTGATTGCCTGTGCACCACTCCGTGACTCAGACTTGCTAATTACATCCAGAACAGCTGGGTTGCACTTTCATTAGCCAATGATATGGCACAACAGTGAAATATTTAAAGCCTTCATGTAGGCCTTGGCCCCTTTCTTAGTCTGTGAGATGGACATTAGTGAGGTGTGGAGAATACAGTATGGCAAAGGTTAGGTACAAATACTGTCCACTGTTGAGATTTATGAGGCATGTTAACAGTTTTGCATGCTGTGTTTGGCCATTGTGAAATGACTTTGTGATTATCTGGCAGTTCAGTGTTAAACATTGTGGGTTGAAGTCAGTAAGGAGGAAGAGACATCTGAGTGTCAACGTCATATCCATCAGAATATGCATGCTGCTGCTGCTGCAGTAGCTGCTGGTCTATCAGCTATGAATATTTGTAGGGGCAGACGGTGACACATGTCCCTGTCATTTGACCTTTGACCTCCACCCCTTTATGTATGGGTGTTGTGTGGATCCCTTGTTCTAGTGGGTTGTAAGGTATGATAGGTGTTTGGCAGGTAGCATAACATACAGCTGCATATGTTGCCATCTTCAGCTGCTGCTTTTTGCCTAGAACTCATAGAGGGAAGTGTGAACACTTTGAAAGACAGCAAGCTGTATGTGTCACTGTGGGAGCAGTGTCAGCTCTGTCATTACAGCACAGCCAGGGTGAGGGTAACCATAACAGTCCAGTTGAGGCATATGGTTAAGGTACATCTGTTATGTAACAGTTCCAATCAGAGAGTAGTAGGCGGGATATAGGTAGACTATACGAAAATGTGCAGTGTGCCCTACCTACAGGCCTTGGACTTGCTACCATGGGTAGCAGTTAATTCAGTAGCAACAACTTGTTTTGGTGAAAATTTCATGACTCAGTCATTATTTGCTGTATTAACAAGAATGTAACTGAAGTCTAATGCACTGGATTCAAACCCAGGACTGCGGGTGGCAAAATCTACTGCATGCAAGGCATTTAACAGACTGAGCTACTGAGTCACTTCTGTAGCAGGTGTATTTAAAGATACATGGGCATGCATACAGTCAGTGACACTGGAATTGCATTAGCATGTGTTTTCTAATGGGTATGAGGTGTGACACTGAAATGTCTGTCATGATTTTCTAACCTCAATCTTTAATGACATGCTAGTAGTTTAGCAGTCACATATGTTTTTCTGAAAACCGTACCAAACCTAGGGGGCACAACTGTGGACATTCTGCAACAGTCTGTACAGTTGACAGCTATACCTGCTATCCCAGGCCTCACATACATCCATTATTATTTATTTGGCTGTGTACTGCTGCTGTGTCTGCATCACAGTCCCATGTACATTGCCAGTTTCCCCATTATATGTATTTGTAGTGTGTCAGTGGCAATCAAGATTTGTTGGTGGAAACTCCTGTTTTAATTCAGTGCTGAGTAGCCTAATGGCTAATGCACTGTGCTGTAGTTGACAGGGGCCCAGGTTCAAGATGTGGCAAGAGTGATTATTTTGCAGATATACCTAACACTGTCATAAACACACAAGATAATTAAGGCACTTTTGGGTTTGCTCAGGTTTGTGTGGCACGGCGCACAGCTTAGCTCTGCTTAAACACAAGCTAATTATAAGAAAAGAAAAGAAAAAAGAGGTGATAGGAAAGTGGTGAAATGGGGCAAGCAGGAGGAAAACCATACTGAAAGACAGGTAGGGATGTGCAGGATGGGTGTAGGAAAGGACGATATAGCTCTCCATTTCTTGTACAACAACATCTGTGCAGGTTGTACAGAATTTGGAGCCTCACACCCCGGTGAGAGCAGTATAACCATGTTGATTAACTCATATAATAATTAATTGTGTCCAGTGGATGCAGGTTTGGAATGGAGAGCTATGTATGGGGAGATTTATTTTTGTGGTACAGATGACCTTTTTTTTTTTTTTTTTAAGGAGAGAGTGGAATGTTGGGGAAGAGATATAGGCACGTTTGGGGAGGTAAGATGGGTAGGAGAGGTTGCATTTGCTGACAGACAAGAGAGACAAAACAGCATACAGGGGTGGTGTATGACACATGAGGGGAGTTAAACATCTTGGATGGGGAGGGTGTTGTAGAATCACAGATCCATGTGCCCCCAGATGGCAGCAATGTGACTGAGCTCCCCACCAACTGGCAATCAAAATTGCTCCTTTCCTCTCCCAAAGGTGGCTGTGCTGGAGGCTGCCCACAGGGGCCACCTTGCATCTCAAGGTAGGCCAGTCTGCCCTCAATCCGGCACAGGTGATTTTCAAAACCATGGTGCACTATCCTGTGTACCATCACTGGTAGCTTATCCTGGGTGACAACCCCCCTCTGCCCCTATTCCCAGAGGGGTATGGGTCCTGTCACATGAGGCAGTTTTACCAGTAGGTGGTGCAGGGCCAGCGGAGGGGGCACCACGAGTTTGGGTCCCAGATATGCTGGGACCGGGTGCCATAGCCAGCTGAGATAGGGTAGGCAGATCACCAGGAACTGGCCTACCCAGTCGAACCTGTGGTGTTGAGGTATTTCAATGTGTATAGGTTAGTAATGAACATAACATGTGCTTAGTTATAACAGCATGCCAGAACATTGCAAATAACCCAGTAACATAACATTGTATAGCATATGGAATACAGCAATATGTGAGATAACAGTCAGTATAATAACAGCAAGCCAGTAACAATTACGGCATAAGGCCATCAACATAGGTAATTCAGCATGATATGTTAGTATGCAACCACTGTATTACATAATAATAAAACACAAGGCCCAACATAAAGTTTAGAGAACATTTGTTAGTAGCAAACCATAACCAATGTATAACAATAATAAATTATGATGAAGATAAGGGGTGGGGGGAGAGAGAAATGCAGTCCATTAGTACCAGCATAGGCTATATAGTTTGCAACGGTACTGTTAAATACTCTACAAGTCTGCCGTTCCTTCATATATAGCAGTGCCCTATAGCTGCTGTAGCATGTACATACCTCTCAAGCTATCCACATGGGACAGTATGGGCCAAGCTGCAACACCTACTGGTACACAACTACAGAGGACTATTACATGCCAGGTGGACCTATATGACTACCAAGGTGTACTGTGGACTAATGTAATGTGACTGTGCTATTGACATAATCATGTCAATGATAGATCTGTGACAGAGGGATTAGGTGTCAGTGACAAAGGGATTAGGAGACAGTGATTACAGTCTGTGACAGTGTGACACTTGAGATACATGTATCTTGTACAGTACAGAGAGTAAACAACTATCATGCTGTCCTTGGCAGGCATGGGGTTAGACCATGAGCAGCCATTCATAGACACACCAGGCATACAGCCATACCAAGATTACACATTTTATTTATTGTATTATCTTTTATTAGTATTGTACTTGCCTTTATTTTCTGACGTCTTACCACATTCCTGATCAATGCTAAGAGTCTATTACTTCTGAACACACAAATTATTAACCCATAATAATGGCTGCTGCACCCATTTACCTGTAATTCCTGTCATACCACTCAATTGTACAGATTTTTGCAGAATGTCCAGATTTTTGCCTCACATTTTTGGTCTGTTCCTCATAAAATTTTGATTTACTGGCAAACTATTGCAAGGCATTGAGAAATGAAGTCAGAAAATAATGACAGGCATTTGAGTCTCAGACTTCATACCCTTCAAAAATGCATGCTAATGCAAAACCTGTTATTCTATCAACTTTATATGTTTGTAAGGACGATATTTAAAAATTTTCCCTATTTTGGGGTCTTTGTTCCCCCATTATTTATGGCTTTGTCCAGATTTCTTGCTCTAAAAGGTCGAGAGGTATGATTCCTATGGGGAGAAAATCTAATAACAATGCATAACTGATTCAGTCATATTTATTAGTACTTGTTGCTAGATTCAAATCCTGGTTTGTGCGTGACAAAATTTTCATCAGACACAGCATTTAACAAATTGAGCTACTGAGCCACTGCTGACTACTGACTGCCTGATATCTGTGTAGAGCTCACCTGGAAATAAATATGATCTGATAATAATAGTACAGTTTTATACAAGACTGCAGTGACAGTTGAACACACATGCATGAGATTCATGTATGACAGAGATACTAGGTAAACTGTACATTAATATATAGAATGCAGGTGTACACAATAAACTTTGATGGGTGGAAATATCTGTGATGTGTACAAAGCATATCAGAGTACTGGGCTACCTGACCCATATACAGTTGTAGATAGTATACTTCTAGTTTACAGCTATTACAGTTTCATACTTGCCTGCAGTACCAGACCTCGGAGCAGGAATGCATATAGCTGAAATGCAATCGTTAACACAAGACAATCCTGATATACACAATATATCTTGGGTGTTCCTGGTATTGCTTCAGATGTTACTGCAGAAAATTTCATAATGCATATATCTTGTAGTACAGCTCTACATCTACAGTTTAGCATACCACTCTTTCTTAGCCAATCTTGAGACAGTTAATGGTATTCTTTGTGTTTTCATTTCAGTGCAGATGCCATACTTGGTTTCATGAAACAACAGCCCTACTTCTACACATATTGCACAACACAGCTTCATTAGGGGTACCTTCATGCAGTTATTGTCATATTTTCGAGTCTTTATTAAACAACATTTGAGATAATGTAGGTGTTGCAATAGAGTTGCAATTCCATAATTATTGCAGTAGAATCTTTATTTCATTAACATTATCATGTTTAATGCTTCAATCTTTATTGCACTATACTTTGCAGTAAGCAGTTATTGCAGTACAGCCCTACGTCCACAGTCATTGCATTACACAAATCTGTACAATATGTACCTACTGGCAGTGACTGAAATACTCTATCCTGTGTATTTGACTACAGATTGCAAATTAATCTGTACTCATCACATTCACTGCACAACCTGGCCAGGCACCCTGCATGTGCCTCTAGGTTGCAAGCTTTCTCCTTTGCAGCTGTATGGAGAGAAGCACACCATTATGCGTACCTGTCTATCACACATTCAGATTAGGTATTGGTAAAACAATGCTAACAGTACTTATAAACTTGTGGGGCATTCCCATCGTGAGCATCCTGGACCCAGGTGTCCAGAAGTCCCCTCTTATGCTGCTTCAGATCATCTTAATGATGATGGACCTGCTCACCTGTGTGGGGGATACCTGTTGGACTGGTGAGATCACATGCCAGTGGGTCCGAGGCCTCCACCTTGTACTCCGATCCCTGCAACTGGCCCTGCAGCAGCTGGAAGTCATGGTCTTTCAGAAGGAGTCCAACTATGACCCTGGACTGCAGAATGCTCCACTGCTGTGCCCAGAAGTGCACACCCTCTTCAACACCTGCCATAGTTCCTGCACAGTTCACACTCCAACAGGTTATGCTGTATTCCTGCCTGTTGCACTTAAATAAACCTGTTTTCCCACCCTTAAACACCATTGGCCCTGTTTTAAATATGTGGTGCATCACTTGGCACCTCGCAAACCAGCTTAGCTGAGCTCAGCAATGCTTAAACTGCCAATGCTTAGCAATGCTTAGCAGTGTGAAAACCAGCTTAGCTGAGATGAGTAGTGCTTAGACTAGTAAATGCAAGGCAGTGCTTCACACTGCTTAGCAATGTGCAAACCAGTTAAGCAGTGCAAAAAATGTCCTTGTTTAAGCAGTATTTGGCAAGGATTAGCTGTGCTTAGCAGAGCTTAGCTGAGCACAGCAAAGCAGGATTTAAAAATAATTGGCATAATTTGTATTTGTAAAATAAATGCTTAATAATCTGTGTATTCAAACCCTGCACCTACTGCAGTTACTCTAACCATTTGGCTACATGCATGTGTAGAATTCTGCTCTACTTTTACATATACCTCTCAACTACGATTAAGCACTGCTGAGCACTGTGGTATTATGCGCACAACTGCTCAACTATGCTTAAATTTGACCTTTGCATTCATAATTAAATGTATCATATCTTTATTTTTAAATGTCTGGTATGTGTCAATTGCTGTGCACTGTGCAAACATAAAAAAAAAATAAAATAAAAAATATATTTCAAACATATGCATACATTGATATTTGGCACCTTGACAGTGCAGGGGGTGTGTTACCCATCTCTGGATACAGTAACACACTCCCTACACTGATTCAATAACCGTGTTACATGACTCTCACTCAGTAATGCTCCTTCATTAATATGCATCGTGTGCTACCAAGGGGGTACCACATACATGGACATGGTACCTTCCATGTAGGCTTCACACTATGGCTACATGGATTTTATTAAATCCCCAGGATGGTCAATGAAAATCCTAAGTTTCTGTGTGTACCTATTGTTGATTGCATCTTCTTTTCCATATCTGGAATTTAAACACAAGACATTCTTGCTTCTTACTTCTGCTGCCTGGATGTGGAATTTAAACTCATTTGCTGCCTGCTTCTTTTGTCTGCAGAATTATGCACAGGCAAACATTCCATTAATAAGGAAGGATGAAGCAAACATTCCATCAGTAAGGAATGTGTGTGAGTGTGTCTGAAATGTTCCACAGTAAAGAAGGAGGAAAGAAATGAATGTTCCATTGGCAAGGTCTGTGTGTGTATAAAATGTCCTAGTTATGGATAGCAGGTTGGTTAATTTGCTCAGGCTCAAACCCTGTACATTGGTTACAGGAGACAAGATCCTGATTCCTGTACACAAACTACCAAAGCATTCGAAAAATATGGGTTAAAGTGCATTTTTAAGGAATTGGGTTTCAGTGCATTTTCAAAGAATTGTGAGTTTCAAGGGAAGGGAAGTTTACTGCTGCTCATGCTAAGTATGTTTTCAATGTGCAACTGGTTTGTCTAGAAAATGGTCATCACTGTTTGTGCTATATAACTTAGAAATAGTGATAGTAGCACAAGTAACATGCTTGCTCTTCACTCAGAAGGCTGTGTGTTCTACTCCCACACCATGTAGATGGATTGCTAATACTTTGTTGTATTATGGGAGGGTGGGGTGTTGCAGTCCTGAGTGCATCCTCTTTTGGATGAGATGCCTAGTAACTATGAACAAGCTGTCAGTTTGTCATCCATTTCCTATTGCAATACTGCCAGCTTAATATATATATATTTTTGTTATGTAACAAAGGTGATTTATTCTACAAGGGCAGCAGGCATCAAATTTGTAGGTGAAACATTGAAATATAAAGTTGCTTGTTAGCAGTAACCTTGTCATGGAATTATTCAGATGACTTTTACTTCTGCAGAGATTATATGATACTAATATAATTGTCATACTTAAAAGCAATATTAAGAACAGCCCTGGAGTCTCCATTAAGTTAGTATCAGCACTGCTGCCAATGACCTCAGAACTCTCTTGAAAAATAAACATACAAACCACTATTTTTATCTAATTTTTTGCTTTTGTTTCA
The DNA here is from genome assembly GCF_019279795.1 of Protopterus annectens. Lineage (NCBI taxonomy): Eukaryota > Metazoa > Chordata > Ceratodontiformes > Protopteridae > Protopterus > Protopterus annectens. Next base: position 1,578,344,802 of record NC_056733.1, on the reverse strand, counting down.
ATTCCAGGAGTTAATACTTATTAGTGTTACACATTCCTTAATACCCTTAATCAATTCATCTTCCTAGGAAACCACTGTTACAACCCATAAACCATTCATCTTCCTAGGGAACCACTGTTACAACCCATAAACCATTCATCTTCCTAGGGAACCACTGATGCACCCTATTTATGGATAAAGGCTTGAGACCTGGGAAGTATATAGAGAATTTTGTGGGTAAATACTCTGTATTAGTCACATCCCTGGCAATGGGATTAGAATAACAAAATGTAGTGGAGCTTCAGGTATAGTAAACGAAGAGAAGGATGCATTTCCACAAGTTATCTGTAAGTAAGGGAATCCAATCTGTAACACAGGGAATCTAATTATTCATGGTTAAAATGGCAAGAACATACTTATCTAGTGTGGCTTATCTGTATTTTATTTCAACTCACAGTTTTGAACCCATAGAATGGCATCCAGTAAGTGACACATCATCAGCACCTTGTATTTACACCATTGCTCCCTGTCTGTGGGGTAATTCTGTAAAGATCCCATAACTCAGATAGTGATAAAGTACATTCTTCTTTTTAGCTAAAAATGCTTGTATATATATATATATATATATATATATATATATATATATATATATATATATATAGATATATATATATAGCTAGGTAGATAGATATAGCCATATATAGATAGTTATATGGATACGTATAGATCTCTATGTATATATATATATATATATATATATATATATATATATATATATATATATATATATATACTCTATGTATGTATATATATATATATATATATATATATATATATATATATATATATATATATATATACATATGTCTACATTACAAAACCTAGTACTGATGAAATGTTGTTTTCCAGTCTTAAGACTAGTAAACACTTTCCTTAAGGAAGAACATACAAAAGAATAGGGAAAACCAGTTGTACAGGAATGATAACAACATTTGACGTGCTCAAATAAACTGTTGTAACATATATATATATATATATATATATATATATATATATATATATATATATATATATATATATGTGTGTGTGTGTGTGTGTGTGTGTGTGTGTATGTGCATGTGTGTGTGTATGTATGCGCATGCATACACATCCACATATACACAAGCTTACTTCAGAAACTTGAACCAAACCCTCAGTTGTGTTTAAACTACAAAATATCAACCCTACAAGATCAAAATAGAAAACAATTTAAAAAAAAAAAAAAAAAGCAAAATACCAATTTTTTTGTATAGGGGACAAGCCTTCATGTATCACGCCCCACATGCAACCTAACTATATCAACTACACAATCATACAATAGCAGGGAAAGGACAAATTCACATTCCCCACTGTACCGGAATCTCACAAAAAGTAATGACAGCATACTGCAAACACATGACTATTCAGTAACTAATTTCATTCATTCATTTCAGTGAAACTAATTTTGAGTCAGATCAGCAAGTATTTTACAATTAAATTATGAAAGAAATTCTGGAGATTGTGTATGTGCAGTACACACTATATTTTGTAGAATAAAAAGTCACAAGACCTTTATTTTTCAAGTTGTGCAGCCATGTTACAGGGGAGGCAGTAATCATAAAGCATCTCAACTATAATATGTGCTTATACTTAACTGGTTCCCCTGCTTTCTGCTGCATGAAATCTTCAGTCTGTAAAGCAATTCATGGCCATTTTTTTGTAGAATATAAATGCAGATCTTACTATAGCCCATTTACCTCTTTTTGTAGTAGACTCATTTTCAGATTCATAGAATATAATGGTATTTCACAATGTCGTTCTCACCATATTTGTATATACTTTTAATATCACATATTGTCAGTCATGCCTTTAATACATTAAGGTAATGGAAGCAATGAATCTTAATAAATTTTACTTTCAGAAAAAAAGTATCCTTTAAATGTGGTGAAGGAAAATCTGCCACATGTGGTTTGCAAGCCCTGGCTCTAGTACAGTTCTGGCTTTCAGAATAATATGTACTTTGCTTGTTTGTGGCCTCTGAAAATACAACCCTGTATTTTCTTGCAAGAGTTATCCAACAGAGAAAATCATTATTTGTGCAAAGGCAACAAAACAAGAAAACAATGTCATTCTTGCTCTGCCAGAAAAAGTATAACAACCACAGTATCTCTGGACAGAAAAGCCATTGTTTTCATTAAAACATTTTGCATGACAAATGTCACTGTCATAAACTATCTAAATCTGTAAATCTTTTACCATGTAGTCAGAAAGAAATATGGAGAGATGAATAATATGCAGTGATTGTACTGGGAAATCATCTTAACCCTTGCCTAGGAGCAAACATTTCTAAAATGTGTAACTGAATCCTGCAATAAATGATCATATTTCAGATAACAATGAGTGAAGTTATATTCAAGGAGAACACTAGTTACAAATTCAATGCAGGCTACTAAAACATACTTCACAGATCACCACTGTATGAACATAGAGCTAGTGTGTTAACTCTAAAATTATGCATCTTTCTTCATTGAGCATGTTACGAAAACCATAGCTACCAAGTTACATAAACCTACTTAAAGACTATCACAAATTATGGTAAATGTATGATTATCCTGAAGTGCTGTTTTTTTTCAGTTCTTATCAGCATAGTATCTCAGTTTGGATAGTTTTTTATTAGAGTAATACTGGTTAAAACCCAGTTATTGGGGAAAAAGCATTAAGGTCAAATGAAAAAAAATCCCAAGAGTAATGATTAGAATAACATGTTTCTTCAATAAACCTTTGAGTTTCCAGACCCTGATGAGATGAAATGCCAAAATATAATGCCTATAACATGGAAAGAGCAAAAATTAACTTTAAGCATTTCTTACTCACCCCTCCCTGCCTGCACCCCAATGTGGGTGGCAAGCAAGCCCTGCACAAGTCAACAAACATATCTATATATATATATATATATATATATATATATATATATATATATATATATATATATATATATATCTATCTATCTATCTATCTATCTATCTATCTATCTATCTATCTATAATTGCACAGCTGCACCAACTTAAAAAGTGAGAAATCTTAGAAAATGCACTGGCAGCAATTTCCTGTTGAAAGCAATGTGATTGACATAGTGTTTTTATCTTGTTTTTTCTTTGGGCTACTGATGCTTGAAGAATTTCACCTCAACCATCTGTTGGGAACTGAATAAGTTCAACAATTCATTGGTCATCTATGAATAATTTTATATATATATATATATATATTTATATTTATATATATATATATATATATATATATATATATATATATATATATATATATATATATATATATATATATACACACACACACACACACACACACACACACACACACACACACACACACACACACATATATGTATTCTACAATTTCTCAGCCTTTTTAGTAAAATTGCTTGACATGTTTTTTACTTTATTTTTAATGGAAGCAGTTAATCAGTTGTGCATATTTAGATATTCATGTCAAGAAACAAATCCTTTCTTTTCTGGTAATCTACTAACTAACTATTTTGATGTCACACTGAACGCTGTTGATATCCATTTATCCATTCAAACATTAAACTCATGTTGCTAGTGAAACTGCTTTTTCTGCTTGCCAGCTGTACTTATCATTTAAATAATAAGGCAGCACCAGATGGTAATGCTAAGCTTATAGTTCATCAATTGCTAACAGCATAATATGGCACAGACCGCAGAAATGCACTGTTTTATTACAAGTATTCATTAACTTAACCATGTAAGACCTGCACATTAATTCAATATTGTACTTCATTCAGATTTTACTTCTGTTTTTTTTTTTTTTTTTTTTTTTTTTTACCTTGGACCACAATATTTGAAATGGCTTTTGTATGAATAGTTTTATCTCACTGATTTTATTGTCAGTTATAATATTTGTTATATTACTGTATCATTTTAATATAATTTTACAGAATGTATTATTTGCTTTCCATTTTTATTTATCTGGAAATGTTTATGTTAGCTAACATCATGCTCTGGCAAGAAATATCTGTCTGCAATGTGGAAAAAGCAATGTGATGTCATATCACAAATCAGAAAATGTCTGCCTCAGAAACTGCAAAGAAAAAAAATGATACTCATCTACCTTATTGCTTATGGTTGATTCTAAAATGATTACTATTTTTATTTCTTTTAACAGTGTTTTGGCAACTTGTGGCTGTGAATCAGAAAATCGAGAAGAAACCATTATGAGCACTACCACGACAGCCTGAGAATCAATTCACTTTCTCCATGGACAATCTCACTTGACATGGATTTCATTGCAAAGCAATTGAGGCTACAGACTCAAGGAAAATATAATATAAGAATGTAGAAATTTGGTACTGCGATTTTTAAGAGGCTATTTAGTAAAAATAAGATACTCAATACAAAATAGGCAACTTTATATAATTTTCTCATAGCTGGTGTATTTGTCATTTTGCATTATATCAATCATAACACATATTTGCAACTAATTTACTAGGTTTGATTTCACTAGTTGTATACAAAGATAATATTTTTTTAGCAAAAATGGATATTTTCAGAGCCCATGTTAGTATTGGTAGGACTATTTAAAACATTTTATAAATCTGTATTATTTGGGCAAAATCAGATATAACCAAACAAGGAATGTTTCATGACCTCAAATCATGCTAACCAATCAAGCTTTGCATCACTCAAAGGAAATGGAGAAATCAACTTTCAATAAGCAGTTTTGCTCTTTACTCAAAAATGGTTTCCTAGGTACCCAGGAGGAGGTATGTTTTTTAATTGCAAAAAGTAAGTTTAAGGAAAGTGAATAATTTAATAAATTTAAAAAAGCCTTCTTCTACTACAAAGTATTTCTTTATCCAGTAGTTTATTTAGATATTTATTGAATGCTAATAGAATCAGAGCTAATTTACTTCATGTTGCACAACATTTTGCAATAATAATGAAAATGTTTCTTGATGGCTGTTAACAGGTAGTCTCATAGTTTGTAGGTTGTAGAGCTAATCATTTGATATTCTGACACTCATTAGTATGAATCCCAGAACACCGAAACTGAATGAACCAAAACAGTATATGTGTATCAACATTTTGGCTCATTCAGTCTAAATGTTGTTGTACATATACCAAGTGTCCAGGATCACTGTATCTAGAAGTTTTTTAGACACTAGGAGTACACTTATTATAGATGGTCTTGTCTATTCTTTTTATAAAGCCATGATGTGGTCATGGAATATATTTTACTTCACTTGTTTAATGACAGATTGTGTTCTAGTAGTCCCCTTTTTGATTTACTGCATATTGCTATCAAATTAATTGCAAGAAAGGTGATAGGCTTCAAATGTCTAATTGATGACAATTATCATTGTGTAATGCAGATTATATGTTGTTTTTAAGATTATTCAGTTGTGCTCAAAAATGATTTCTTTAGTTAGTGAGAGCTTGTATGGTATTTTGGGTCAACATATACAAGAATTGTTACTTTTTTGATGCAGAATATTTTGGGTTTTTCTTCTGCCATAGTGCTAGGTCTGTAGTAATGCTCTCTGACACATACAAGGCCTTTGATAACATGAGTAATTTATAGTTGTTCTCTGTTTTGCAAGCCTATGGTTTTGGTGATAATGTGTACCATCTGATTTACATAGTGTACTCATGTTCTATAATAATCAGTGGTTTGTTAGGCTCTTGGATATCCATGAAAAATGGTATCCATCAGAGATGTACCATGAGTAGCTATTTATTCATTTTAGTCATGATAGTTGCATAGGTTTCTTGTTGTGACTCACCTTTTTTCCTCACCCTTTCATTTGTAGTGGAGTACCTATCCCTGTGGTTTTCCTTATGCTGATAATGTTAATATGTTGTCACTTGTTTCTTTAGAAGATGTTGGTCTTCACCTTAATTTAAATAAATATTTTGGATATGGCTTTGATGGTGTCTTTCAAGTGGGCTTCTTTTGGGGTCTATGTCAATTCATGAAATGGTCAAACTATTGAACATCATCTCATCAAAAATGCAGGCCATAAAACTGTTCTGACAGAGATTGTGTAGCATTAGGGATAAGGAAATTTGCCCTTTTCCCCACTATAGTGCAATCTTAGAATTGGTATATATAATTAGCAGGGGTGTGGGGGGTTTGACGGACTGTATTGTCAATGAGATGACATTCAATAATGTGTCCATTTCATGAACTGACATAGGACGATTCTTTTGATTTGCAGGGTTTGGCTATTTTAGGAGTCTCTTTTGGAAGCCCTGATATTACTGAAACTCACTTAGAAGTGTTATTCCAGACAGTGCACCATGATTTTTTTCACAGACATTTGCATTGTCTTTTACAAAAAAGTTAACTTTCTTAATATTTTTTAACCAGGTTATTTGACTTATTTGGTGTGTGTCTATTTGTTGCCCAATGTTGGGAAACTCATTACTTTCTTAGGGTATTCCAATTTGGGGGGATTCAAAGCTTGACCCCATTAAGGGGACTATTATGTACAATGATTGGGAGAAGTGTGGGTTTGACATGGCACATCCTGGTGTTTTTTTATAACTAATTTCTGTAATGTGTCTCATTAGAAGATAAAGCAAACTTCTTCCCTAGGTTTAGTTCAATACAAAAACATAGACATTTCAGGAACAGCTGTTTGGGGGGTGGGGAGTAAAGAGGACCTTAAGTTACCTACATAACAATTTCAGGAGATGCAAAATATGTCTTTATCTAGGAAAGTTTCATTATTTTCTCTGAAGGCAAATTTTTGTTGATTCATATGTTAAGGAAGGTTATAAAGGAAGGTCTGAGTGGTAATTCATGAAATCTATAAGAGTTTCTTCCAATAGAAAGGACATCTTATGGCAATGTTCTTTGAGGAAAATCTGATTAAATGCAGAACTGATATATCTTGTCTAAAATATACTATTCCTGGCCTGGATGCCAGTATTCAGAGACCATGTAGTTTTTTTGTCTCTTATAATTCATGGATTTTGCAATATTTTGCAGCATTAACTTTGTCTTGCATATTTTTTCCTTTAATGTTATCTAAGTTGTTATTTGGGGATTATGACTCATCTTGGACATAGACTAATCAGCAGTCTGATTATGTTATTGGTTCAGCTATGTGGTTCATCTGGAAGGCCAAATGCAAGAAGTCTTTGGAATAGGCATTCTACTATTAGTGCTATTATACTTCTTTTGTATTTATTTTTTTTTCCCAAAAAACTTTTTATTGATTCATAACATATCAACAAGAAAAAGCACAATGTACTGAATAATGGTATTTAGAAACTGGGTGTAAATACTGAGCATAAACAAACATGTGATGAGATAAAACTTAACACAAAACAACAAAAATCTAATAAAATATATACAATATATACAAGTGTTAACCAAAATGCAACCATTGAAAGAGTGCAATGAGATAAGGAGAAGTATATAGGAGGAAAAGGAAAACAAAGTCTCCATGACCAAAGAAGGTATAAGAATTATTATTCACTACTAATGAAATCTAGAACTTTTTCCCAAACTTTTTTTAAGAGGGCAATCTTCTTAGGACTTTTCAATATAATTTTTTGTGCTGAGATGTATGAATGGGCCAATTCCTTAAAGTTATTCCAGCATAATTTAGTACGATCAAACCAATTTTTGGTGATGTAAAATTTCATAAGCGAGCATATGAAAACCAACACGTGTGTCAAATTTAGCGAGAACTCTAGTGGGAATGTGAAGGATTGCTAATTCCCAGGAGAGAGTGGATTTATGGTAGCCCATTTTCTGTAAGCGGATTTTCAATGAGGTCCAGAGTTTATGTGAATAGTGGCAAAACCATAAAACATGTAAGAGGTCAGCACTTGGAGAGGAACAGCATGGACACGAGGAGGATTTCCTAGAATCAAATTTGTTCAGTTTAGAGGGAGTGTGATAAGCGTTATTGTTAATCATTAACTGAGTGTAGAAAGTTTCTTGAAGGGGGAACAGTCTAAAGTATTTTTTATAGCAGAGAGTTTCTGGTTCTCAGATATCTGAGAGTTGTATTTATCCCAGTATCTGGAGAAGAGGCAGTCTGAATCGTGAATTATGGAAGTTCGAAGTTTGTATGATTTGGAGAGCATATTCTCCGGAAGTAACAGAGTTTGAATGACTGTGTCTACATTAGTGATAACTTGTTTATCTGGCTTGATATGGACAAATTTTGATGTGACTAATTCTCGCAGCTGGCGGAGAATAGTTAAGTATTTAAGGTTAACCTTGAGAATTTTGTGTAAATTAGTGAGAGTTTTGTCTTTATGTTTTAGAATATCCCAGACAACAAAGTTTTTAATAAGAGGGAAATTAGAAAGGTTAATTGTCATGTTATTTAACTTAATGTTAGGATTTAAGTGAAGGGGTTGAAATAACAGGAAAACACTGTCAAGTTTAATGAGTTTTAGCAGATCTTGAAAAGAGCTAACTTTTTGTTTTAGACAGTTGGATAATTTTAAAGTATCTATAACATCCATAGAGAGAAAAGAAAGGGTGGCTGGGTTAATCTTCTTAGTTAAGATGTGTTGATACCAAAGTTTAGTCCAGTTAGGGGAAGAGTTGTATGTGTTATGGTTTAAGTTTGAGATGGACAAAAGTCTGTTAGCACAAATAATTGTATAATAGAGATGGAAGTTCGGGAGACTTAAGCCGCCCTTACTTTTAGGGGATATTAAATTGGAATATGAAATCCTAACTGATTTGGGAAACCAAATAAATTTGGCTAATTCTTTGTTGACTTTGGAGAAAAAGGATTTGGGGATTATCTGGTCTGTGGCATTGAATTGGTACAAAAGCCTAGGAAGTATATTCATTTTGATTATCGCTGATTTAGAAAGGAGTGAGAGATTCATTAGTTCCCATCTGCGTAGGTCGAGCGTTATTGTTGACCAGACTCTAGACATATTATTTTGGAATGTCGAGAGTTGATTATGTTCAAACTGAATCCCAAGGTATTTGATGTCAAAGATTGTCTGAAAAGGAGAATCAGGGAATAAATAAGGTTTTGAGCTGAAGGGTTTATAGGAAATATGTGCGATTTCTTGGAATTTATCTGATATTCCGAGGCCATCGAGAACTTATTGATAGAATTGACTAGTTTTATAAGGTCTGTGTTAGGTATTTGAAAGTAGAGAATAAGATCATCTGCAAAGGCAGACAATAATACTTTAGTATTTAGAACTTTAGGGATCGTATGAAAGGTATTTTGAGCAATATATAGAAAAAGGGGTTCTATGAATATGTTGAAGAGAAAGGGGGGTAGGGGGCACCCTTGTCTTGTACCATTTTCAATCTTTATGGGTTTGGATACATTTTTGTTAATACATAAATAGGTGGAAGAGTCTTTATATAGCACTTTAATCATGTCTATAAAGGCAGTGGGTATGTTGAAGCAGGTCATAGTTTGAAAAAGGAAATTCCAGTTTACTCTGTCAAAAGCTTTGGAAGCGTCAAGAGTTAGTGCATAAAGTGGATTTTTATCTTTTTTGGTAACATGTATAAGGGAGTCCAGTGTCAGGGTATTATCCCATGCGTGTCTGTGTGATACAAATCCTGTTTGGTCCGAGGAGATTAACGACAGTAGAACTTTTTTCAATCTGTTGGCCAGTAAAGAAGCTAAGATCTTAATATCAATGTTTATTAAAGAAATGGGCCTATAATTATGGGGATCAGTTTTGTCTTTGTTATTTTTCAGAATTAGAATAGTTTTTGAGGTATTGCAGTACAAATCTGATATACCATTCATTATTATATAGTTACAGACCTTAAGAAGGATAGGAGCAACCACTGAGTTGAAGGTTTTGAAAAATTCAGCTGTGAATCTGTCTGGACCAGGGGATTTGCCAGTTTTAAGTCTGTCAATAACACCAGAGATTTCCTGAAGGCTTAATGGATCAGAGTGAATGTCCCTTTGCTGTTCATTAAGTGAGGGGAATTCAATAGAACTTAAAAAACCATCCATATGTTGATTGATCGGGGGATCTGATTTCTTAGAGTAGACCTCTGAGTACAAGGAGGTGAAAAGCTGTGTAATTTCGTAATCAGAATTATATACCTTATTATTGAAATGTAGAAGTGAGATTCCCGGGAGAGTCTGATTATTTTTAATTATTCTTGCTAAAACTTTGGAGGGCACTTGCGCCCATTCAGAGTAAGTGGCCATAAGTCTTTGTTCATGTATGGAAAGATTTTGTTGGTGAATGTGAAGTAATTCTTTTTGTGAGTCTAAAATTTTCTTATAAAAGGTAGGGTTTGGATTCAATCTATGTTGATTTTCAAGGGTAAGGATCTTTAACTTTAGGGTAGATTCATTGCTTCTATAGAGTTTTTTTAAGATACGAAGCTTTACTGATTAGAATACCTCTGAGGCAAGCCTTACAAGCGGCCCATTGGATGTCAAAGGGGATGTACGATTTATCCATGTTAACGTTTGTTTCAAATACTTCTTTTGTATTTATGGTTGTGGATATAGGGGCTGGGTTGGTTATCTCAGTTCTTGTTCTATTTTTGCTGATGTTTTATTACTCTTATTTATATTGTCCAGTTTGTCATGTTTTGTATTTATTTTGCCTCTTTTTTATGAATTTTTAATAAAGTACAAATTAATTTTCTTTGAATTCTGGGGGTACAGGAGGCTTGCACTTCTGAAAAAAGGAGAGTTAAAGGAGAATAGCAGTACTACAGATTTGCTACTTTCCGAGCATTTGTATATTTTTTACATAATTCTTTGGTTTATACCTATGAGTCACTTTATAATAGTGAACTTGGTTGCAGATATTATTGTAATGATTTTGTTTTGAGCTGACTCTATTCACATTTGACTGGCTAGTTTCTTAAAAGCCCCTAGGCAAGCAACATAAATATGTTACCATTAATTTGATTAATGGTAGAGTTAACTCTATGTCAATTAAGTCTTGAGTTGTATTTCTGAAAATGTGAACAAATGTTTAAAGATATTTTTCTTAGTCTGTGCATGCCTACTGATTACTGTTAATCCTGTATTCTTCTTAGTCTGTGCATTCCTACTGATTACTGTTAATCCTGTATTTTTCTTAGTCTGTGCATTCCTACTGATTACTGTTAATCCTGTATTTTTCTTAGTCTGTGCATTCCTACTGGTTACTCTTAATCCTGATGGTGATGCAGTTCATCTTCTTTGCATGTTTTGTTATACCATCATTGAAGATGTCTACCGGACATGAAAGAAAGCTATAAAACATTTCACATAGTGAATTATAGTAGAAATCATGTAACTTCCTCAAAATGTGCAATGGATGCCACATGCAACACCATGCTGAAGTTTTTAATCACAAAAATCATAGGTGATAGTTTTCAAAGCAGAGGGGTCTTTCCATTTGCCTAAATGGTATTGTAACACAGAAGGGAGTGGAGGTCTTAATTTAAGTGATAATAAAAAATCATTGTTGAAGACAATATTAAGGATAACATCACAATTTGTTACTATTTCTTAGCCATTATGACATAATATCAGTTGGCACAATTCTCTGTATTGGGTACTTCAGAAAGGTGAGTATAAAATATTTTCCAAGTTTCCTTATTATTGTCATTTGATAAGAAATGTAAATATACTGCAGTCAACTTTTGACTGTTTGGAATGAGTTTAAGTGTTATCACATTTTTTAGGAAGAAAGAGCCTTGTCAAACACAAGGTGCACTTGCGAAGATTTCAGTCCTAGATATAAATAAACATTAGTAATTGTAATACATTGTCTATTAATTTTAGTTATGAATCTAGCATGGGTCCATAACTGAAGAATGATATGTTAGTCAGTGACACTGGTAAGTGTTACTGCTACATATGAAACTGACAGTAAAACAATGTCTATCAAACTTAATGTTTTACTGTTAAAGTGTTCTTCAGGCGAGCTTCACCCGTTATAATTACCTCTGCTACTTAAATAAGGTCTATATTAGATCATCTAAATGGCTGAATTTCGAATGATCTAATATCGAACCCAATATTTCGAATGCTGAAAACAGCGCAGCTGCACAAAACCGTACTCTATCCTAGGGAAAGAATTCAGTTGGCCGTTGTTGTGACTTCGCTGTTTTCAGCGATGTGGTAGAAAGTTACGGGTTGGGTTAAGGTAAGTGTGTGATTGTGCGGACGTTCAGGTTAGGGCACCGGTTGGGTGAGTTAGGGTTAGGGTGCAGGACAGGTAAGTGTGCGATTGTGATGAACATTAGGGTTAGGGGCGGGTTAAGTGAGTTAGGGTTAGGGAGCGGGTGAGGTGAGTGTGCGATAGTGACAGAATTTGGGGTTGGGGCGGGTTAAGTGAGTTAGGGTTAGGGTGTGGGTGAGGTGAGTGTTCAGTAGTGATGGACCTTAGGGTTAGGGTCTGGGTTAAGGTAAGTGGATAGATAGTATTGTTTGTGCAGTGTAGTGTAGGGTTAGATGTAGCTTTTAAGTGTATGCGTGTGGATTGCTGCTTTATCGTGAGCTTGTGGTGTGTGTGTGTTTCTCAGAACAGCAAATATTTTCCCTGAGAAAAAATTTGCTGTTTTGAGGTTTTGATATTGTTAGGGTTCGGGTTTTGCAGTTCAACATTGTGGCATTCGATAATGAGCCATTTTGATGATCTAATATAGACCCACTTAAATATACTAACTGCTGAATCTCTTTTATTTCAGAGAAAAGTGAACTTTATGAGACCCTACTACATAAATATTTAAACAGTAAAGAGACAATCTGCACATTTGTAATCACACAGTAGAATGACAGTCACAAATGACTCTTAGTTAAGACTGGTAAGCAGATAGTAACTCTACAATGGTGCCTTTAGTACCTGAGAATAATGTTTAATTAACATTTAAACATCCAGCCTTTGACCTGTAGAATGCAAGGATGCCACAGCAGTCTCATACTGGTGTATATTAATTTTACATATTCATGCAGTGAAAAATGCATCTTCTATTATATCACCGTATCATATGTTCCTGATTAATGACTGAACAAAAGTCTTAATTTATTTTAACAGGCTGCAATAGCCATTGACATTCTTGGAACTAATATACATGTCGGTGTTACAATATAACCAATATGATTTTTGTTTATGATGCCCTAAATGGGTCCATCTATGATAACCCATATATTTAACGATTCATTCTTAGTCACCGTACACCAGTACCTCTTGTGATGTTCTTCAGCTGGATGAATTAATGACACAGAAAGAAGACAGAAACTTGAAGCTCAACATCATGTGTTAGATTGACAAAAAGAAGTTTTGATAACATAGATAGGACAGAACTAGATAACATTTTAGACTCAGATACCCAAGACTGTGAAGAGGTACCTGATAAAAGAATTAAACATTGAATTCCATGGCCTGTTGTATCTGGTTAAGGCACCAATGTCTGAGTGTCTGAGGAGCCTGATGAAGGAACCATGGACAGAAGACCATGGCATTTGGTAGCTAAATGAGGCATTGATGGCTGAGTGCCTGAGGTATCTATTGAGCACCTGAGGTACTTAGTGAGTAGCGCATGAATTGAATTACATCGTCTGTGGTATCTTGCTAAATTATTTATAGTTGATTACCTTTGGTACTTGTTGAGGAACTCTTGCACAGAATTTCAAGTCTACCATGTGAAAAAGTATAATGTGATGTATTTTGTTTATATCCATTCTTAGTTACACACATATCTATGTATCTTTCTCTTTCTCTCTCTCTGTATATATATATATATATATATATATATATATATATATATATATATATATATACAGATTCACTTTCTAATCTCGAAATACTGAAATATAGAATTTCAGTATCTTGAGACTATAAAGCCGAAAAATCAAAAACCCGAAACTTTAAAACTTCGAAGTTTCAAACCATGAACGTAACACAAACAAAACACTACACCACACAAACACAAATACACCTAACTGCCGCCACTACAAAATAAAAAACAACACACACAACAAAACTAAGACACACACAAACAATCTTGCTAAAAGCAGGGGGCAAGCCCCCTTGCACTCCCCATGTGGGGACTGCATCCCCCACACCCCCTTACTTATATATACTAATTCCGAGGTCGCACTAAACACACAAACACATAAAACTCACCACTACACACACTCACACACACTAAAATCTCTACCCAATACCCTTACAAAAATACCACTTACCTCAAACCCCAGCTAAATCCACAAACTGTACCGCACGTCATGTAGACAAACACATAATGGCGAATGCGACATTTCTGCATTCACTATTATGCAGTTTTCCGTAACTGCACTTTCGACTTTATAGTCTCGAAATACTGAAATTTGACATTTCAGTAATTCGAGATTATAAAGTGCAACCATATACATTCATATATATGTGTGTGTGTGTGAGTATGTATGTATGTATGGTCACTATAATCTGCTGGTTATATTTATGTTTTTTATGTGGTGCAAACTTGTAGGCTGCTAGTACCTTTGCATTTTGGAGTTGTTAATTTGATAGCAAGAAAGATAGCTAGATATATAGATAGATAGATAGATAGATAGATAGATAGATAGATAGATAGATAGATAGATAGATAGATAGATGTAAGTATTCAAGATGGTTCCAGTCATTTCAGCTGTTTTAACAAGATCTGGCTGAATAGGGTCTATATTTTGTGACCGAAGAATCTCTTCTTCGAACACATAATAATCGTCACATATACAGCAAACTCTGTATACCGCAAATGGCCACATCCTTGAATTTTTTTTTTTGGTCGTAAATTAAAAAACAAACTTTAAAACACTAATCAAGTGGGGTGCTTCATTCCCCACATCCCCCCTAACTAAATATAACAACTCTGACATCACTCGAAATTGAACAAAAGGTCAATTCCCGATAATGGCCAACTGAATTTTTTCCTGAGAAAAACATTTGAGGATGTGCTCATTCGCGGTTTACAGCATTCGCTGTATATGTGTCGATTATTATGTGTTCGAAGAAGAGATTCTTCGATCACATAATATAGACCCAGTTGAATAGTCTCTGATATGTGCACAAATGAGAGAGACCATCTGTGTATGTATATATATATATATATATATATATATATATATATATATATATATATATTTATAGAGAGAGAGAGAAAGAGACACATACATACATATATGAAGAAAAATGCAAATTATTAATGAAAGAATGCCTACAGGCCATTATTAAACTAATACAACTCATTCACTGCCTGTAAGTAGTTTTTTTTTCAGTTGGCAATAAGTACCTATCTCCCCTTCAAAATCACTTATTCATTATGTAACATCAAACATTTTATAAATCAACTAATAAATAATAAAACATATTTTATAAATTACACAGCTATCTTGTATTCCATATATGCCACCATAATACTCCAGTCATCAATCTATATGTACCATAGCTGATGCCATAGCCTTCATAAAACACACATATGAAAATGTGCTACATGAGGTATCATGTTTTAGTCAGTTCATTTTTCATTCCTGAATAATAAGGGTCTAAGAATATTTTATCAAAGAACATTAAAAAAGCAGATAACCAAAAATGTATGCATAATGCCAGCACTCACTTTTACTGGAGAAAAACTTTTACTGATATCTTTTCATGATGAAACACCTGGGTCACACTTCCTATGCTTATTTTTACATCACTATGTTTGCCATTCTAAGGACCAAAACAGAAAATTCTGGCATTACTCTTTCAGGAAACTTTTTCCTACCATCCTTTCTTACTTTCACCATCATAGCTGGCCTTAGGCATAGGCTAACTAGGCGGCCGCCTAGGGCGCCACTCTGGTAGGGGCGCTTTTCCAGTATTTATTTGGTGTACATAGACCAGGATGGGGGCACCAGATAGTGTGGTGGGAGGCGCCGTGGAGCCCTTTTGCCTAGGGCACCAGTTGACCTAAGGCCGCTCCTGTTCACCATTCACATATTGTACCGTAATCTTAACCCACAATTCCTTCATCTATTCTGTGCAATCTTTAAACATCACATTTTATTCTTCTCCTAAGTGCCATCTTATATTGTATCATCTGTACCAACTCACTGATTTACTGAGAAAAATATTAAAGAAAAACATCACTGTATTTGTTATATCTGACCCACATTCACTCATTACCCCACTTCAATAGATTTAATTTTGAACATCATAATATCAAGAAAAAGCCTGCATGGACCTCACTTCTAAATGTGATGGACTTAAAAGAACCTTATATAAAAATACTGAAACTAAAATTATTTTAACAAAAATGTTTCTTTTCTCTGTTTACTGCAAAACACATGCTAGTCAAACCTACTTTGTACTAAGTCTAATGTCAATATTCCAGCTATGTTCACAAAATTCCCAGAATCGAAAAAAAAATTCAAAATGTTCTTAGCACTGTGTGGAACAGAATCCCTTCTATCATACATTATTTATGTTAAATATCTACCTTACCTTACCTTCCCATTCTCAACAAACTGTTTTTTATTTTTTTTGGAGAAACGTAATAAAAATATATTTGGCATAAAAGGATACTTTACTTGCTAATCAATGGGATTGGTGCATTTGGCTAATTGCACAGCTTGTGTAAGTTCTTACGCTGGTAAAACTACACAGAGTTCAGCAGAAACTATATATAAACATAATTATGCCACAAAGAACAATAAGAATATGACTGTATTAGCTAATCATATCAAAACATGTTCTAATATGACTGTATTAGCTAATCATATCAAAACATGTTCTAATATGACTGTATTAGCTAATCATATCAAAACATGTTCTAATATGACTGTATTAGCTAATCATATCAAAACATGTTCTAATATGACTGTATTAGCTAATCATATCAAAACATGTTCTAACTTTATGAAAGTTAATTTTTTTGTTGGTTATTGAGACGCCTGATGTAAATATTAGAGGGAAGATGTTTATTATTAAAAGCAAGGGTTTGTTTTAGCATGGGCAGTGCAGTGGTGCAGCAGTTAATGCTGTCACCTCACAGCAAGAGGTTCTCCAGTTTGATTCTCAGCTGGGGTACCTTCTGTGTGGAGTTTGCATGTTCTCCCTGCATTCGCGTGGGTTTCCTATGGGTACTCTGGTTTCCTCCCACATTCTAAAGACATGCTTCTGGAGCATTTCTCCCCGGGCCTCCACTGAAAACAGGATCTGTGGAACCTAGTCGGACTTTCCCGGTCAACAAATGTTAAATAAATAAATAAAAAAAATAAAAAAAAAAATGTTCATTTGGCCACCAGTTTTCCACTAGAATTAAACAATATGATTGGTCTGAGAAATGGTTTTAATGCAACAAATATTTGACTGGTTTGAATGTATCACATGATGTTTCAAAATTATTTAAAAGGAAAGAGGTTTTTGTAGGCGTCATTTCTGATTAAGTTCATAAATAAAAGAACAAAAGTGATCAATTAATTTACATGTTTTGGAAGCCCTGAAGCAATTTGGATTTCCCTTAAAAGTAAACCTGACCAGTGAAGTAAAAGTGTTCTAAGTGGACTTCATCAAGGTCTTTGACTTGGTTCTGAGCATAGCTGAAAGGTGGGACAGAGTGAAATGACAAGTGGAACACTACAAGAGTTTGTCTTGTCTCCAATTCTCTTCAACGTGTTTGTCATGGACATATCAGAAGGAATAAAAATTAGAATCAATCTCTATATTATTTGCATACATGTACACATTTAAAGAATAATGATGTTATCCTCATTTGTCAGCTGTTAGACCTGGTTCTTTACAATAATGTGTTCTATTTTGAGAGAAGTACTTACTTGCAGACATCAGGGGTAGCCATGGGCACCCCTAGCGCAAACACCTATGCGAATTTAGTGATGCATAAGTGGGAAAGAGACTTCATTTTTACTCATTCATGTTTCAAGAAAATTTTGGCTTATTATCGTTTTGTGGACGACATTTTATTGGTTTGGGAAGGATCAAAAGAAGAGTTTCTAGATTTTAAAAATTACTTGGAAACTACTACAACATACTTAAAATTTTCAGCTCACATGTCACGTGAGTCAGTAAACTTTTTAGATGTATGCCTTAGTATAAACAATGGCAAATTAAGTTCAACCTTATTCAGGAAAGCCTGCTGGAGAAACTCTATTCTGTGTTATGACAGTATGCACCCTCGCCATGTTTTTAAAGGGATAGTTAGAAGCCAGTTTCTCAGAATATCCAAAATTTGTAAAAGTAATGATGATTTATCCCGTGAAGCAGATATTTTGGAAAACATTTTCCTTGAAAGAAAATATGAAAAAAGTCTGGTAAAAGATATTAGGTCACAGGTCTTAAAAGAAGAAAGAGATACTACTTTACTCTTAGCAAATAAATTTAAGCATTATGCAGAACCTAGAAATTCAACTAGCATAAAAGGAATATTGAGTTTCTTCACTACATACACTAATGATAGTATAAATATCAGGAGAATAATCAACAATAATTGGAAAGTGCTAGTGTCTGACCACTATACGCAACAACTGGTAGGGGCAACACCTCATTTTGTTTATAGGAGCAATAAATGTCTCAAAAGAATGCTATGTGACAGATCCAGCAGAAATGAACAAGTTCCTGCTGAGAATGCAGGCACTTATCCCTGCCATAGATGTAGTTATTGTAAATTCATCACAAATGAGCAAATCTTTATACACCCTGAAACTAAGTATGTCTTCAAACCAAGGTTTTTAGCCACCTGTGACAGCTCGGGTTTGATTTATTTAGCGACATGTGTAAAATGTTCAGCATTTTATGTCGGTTTAACAAAACGAAAACTCAAAAACAGGGTGTACAATCACATCTATGACATTAACAAACAGAATGAATTGAACGCCTTAGCGAAGCATGCACAAAGTTGTCCCGGACATTCTTTTGTATTCAGAGTTCTGGGAATAGTTGAACCAAATTTCAGGGGAGGAGACTATATCAATTTGTTAGAACTTAAAGAATTAAAATGGATTTTTAGACTAAAAGGGCATTACTATCCAGGTTTGAACCTTTACGTTTCTATCAAACCTTACCTCAATGCACGTAGGTAATATGTTAGAATTACATAATGTTTTTTAAATGTTTTTTACCACGATCTTTTATGCATTCCTATGTGATTTAATTTATATTTATGCACGAGTTCAATGAATCTATTTTGTTCCTGATAAGGTAGCAGCATTATATCAGTTAGAAAAGGTGTAATTTTTATTTATTTATTCATGGTAATAAATTATATAATCTATGATATATATTATCAACTTTCATTTCATATCTACAAGCTTAGTTAAGATTTTTCATTTACATTTATGCTTTTCTTACTTTTACCCATATTCCCACCTCCCTTCTCCCCCCCTTTTTTCCCATTTTCCCATTCTTTTTTTTCCCATTTTCCCATTCTTTCTTTCCATCCATACCAGCTTCTACTACCCCACCTTTTCTACTGCCTTAGACCTTTTTTCACCACCTTTTTTCCTTTATTGTTTTTTATTTGTAGTTAAATTTTTAGCCTTTTCATGACCATACAAGTTGTACACAAGTTGCACACAGGTCATATAAATCAAAGTAAGAAATATGTAGCAATGAAATATTAAGAAGTTATACATAGATGTAACTTAGATTTAGATTTTCTTAGAATATTTTAGTATGATGAATTATTACTTATATTGTTTTATATTTTTGATGAAGATACTTGTTTAATTTAAATGTATAGCAAGCACTTTAAACTGAAGCTCTTAGAAAAGGATATATTCATAGATTTTTTATTTTAAATACATGTTTAAATATATATGCTTATTGCAATATTCTAATTTAGAAAGTTGTTACTATAGCCTCTTTATAGAGGATGCTTAAGCATTGACTTGGTTTGCAAGACTAGTAACCTTTCAGTAAGAAAGCGTTCAGAATTCATGCTTTTCACAATGTTTTTAACTGCAGTCTTTTTTAACTGCTGTTATTTTAAGCTTTAATTGGTTTCATTGAATCATTGAATATGTAAATTGCTAGTTTGATTAATTAATTGTAGAAGAGCCATGTATATAAAAGAAGTTTGTTTTATTGAGTTGTTTTATGGTCTGAAGAAGCGTACAGGAAGGTACGCGAAAGCGCTTACCACAAATAAATCCTTTTTTCTTTTATTTACAAAGTCGTGTTGAGTCCGAAGTTTATATTCTATAATAAATGTTCTAATATGACTGTATTAGCTAATCATATCAAAACATGTTCTAATATGACTGTATTAGCTAATCATATCAAAACATGTTCTAATATGACTGTATTAGCTAATCATATCAAAACATGTTCTAATATGACTGTATTAGCTAATCATATCAAAACATGTTCTAACTTTATGAAAGTTCATTTTTTTGTTGGTTATTGAGACGCCTGATGTAAATATTAGAGGGAAGATGTTTATTATTAAAAGCAAGGGTTTGTTTTAGCATGGGCGGTGCAGTGGTGCAGCAGTTAATGCTGTCACCTCACAGCAAGAGGTTCTCCAGTTTGATTCTCAGCTGGGGTACCTTCTGTGTGGAGTTTGCATGTTCTCCCTGCATTCGCGTGGGTTTCCTATGGGTACTCTGGTTTCCTCCCACATTCTAAAGACATGCTTCTGGAGCATTTCTCCCCGGGCCTCCACTGAAAACAGGATCTGTGGAACCTAGTCGGACTTTCTGGGTCGACACATGTTAAATAAATAAATAAAAAAAATAAAAAAAAAAATGTTCATTTGGCCACCAGTTTTCCACTAGAATTAAACAATATGATTGGTCTGAGAAATGGTTTTAATGCAACAAATATTTGACTGGTTTGAATGTATCACATGATGTTTCAAAATTATTTAAAAGGAAAGAGGTTTTTGTAGGCGTCATTTCTGATTAAGTTCATAAATAAAAGAACAAAAGTGATCAATTAATTTACATGTTTTGGAAGCCCTGAAGCAATTTGGATTTCCCTTAAAAGTAAACCTGACCAGTGAAGTAAAAGTGTTCTAAGTGGACTTCATCAAGGTCTTTGACTTGGTTCTGAGCATAGCTGAAAGGTGGGACAGAGTGAAATGACAAGTGGAACACTACAAGAGTTTGTCTTGTCTCCAATTCTCTTCAACGTGTTTGTCATGGACATATCAGAAGGAATAAAAATTAGAATCAATCTCTATATTATTTGCATAAAGAAATTTGGGTGGAGGATTGTAGGAATGAGTTTATTCAAGGATTTGGAAAAGCTAAACTAGTGGACAGAAAGAAGGCAGTTGAGTTTTAGTGCAAAGAGATGCAAATTCTTTCACTTAGGCCATGGCAGTCAATAGGTAAAGTACTGGCCAGGAAGATTAGCGTGGTAACCAAACAATGTGAAGTACTGGTTGGGGAGAGTAGACTGGTAACTAAATAGTGTGATGTATCAGCTGAGGATTGTGAAGTGTTAACTAAATAGCAGGAAAGTATCTGCGGTGATGATCACAAATGGATTGGACCAACAGGAGCAGAATGAAAGGGTAATAGCAGCTGAAGGCAGAATTCCATGGATGATCCTCAGTGGGGAACATTCTAGAAACAAAGATAAAATATGTCTATACTACAGGGGACTAATCAGTTCATATCTTCAGTACTGTATTAATTTTTGGAGGCTACAAAAGGGAAGGAAAATTAGATTTCTGCAGAGAATCCAAAGAAATGCCACAAGATAGATATGCAGACTAGAGAAGACAGGACAGCTAGAGCTGTTTTTGTTTGAGATCAGAATCTGAAGGCAGATGATGCTACTGCTGCACAAAATGATTAATTACCTCCAGTTATGGTCTCTGATCACTACAAAATGCTACTGTATGAATACAGTCTACAGTGAAAATAATTATTCTGTTTGTTTAGCTAAGCATTCTATAAAAGGCATTTTCCAGTGAGGGTATGACTGGTGATATGCAGTGAATGCTGCTGGAGGAAAATCTCCAGTGACCTATAGGAGAGTTATATATATAAATGCTACCAGGAAAAAAAACAGTCATCCTTTTGTGACTGTATAAGCATATAACTCAGAGTTTTGGATAGTCTGTTTATCATTGGAATGCTAGAATGGTAAATGCAATAGGTAAACAAAGGAAGTAAAATTATGTAACAGGAAATACTATGCATACCATCTACATATATAGTGACAAACATTGCAGGCTTTTTCTCATCACATGGAGATCATAGGCTTTTATTCAGCTGAAACAATATATTGACATGCACACAAAACTGTCATGATACTAAATATAAGTACAGAAAAGTAGAATGAATCAGGAGATAAGATAGTACAGCTACTGAACACAAGAGAAGAATGCAGTGTATCTGCCATTATGGTGCCCATGTCACAGTGCTATATGTATCTCTTTCCTGGTCTCTGTCTCTACCAGAATACCAAGCTATGAATCAAGTACAGCTGGCTGTATCTGCCAACATACCTTGAAACTCACTTGTCAGAATACCTCCCCATTCTATTTTAGAAAAGATGTAAACTAAGGAGCCTATTACAACTTTATAGATTGTCATTAACATCATCAACCCCCCTTTTTCTCATTTTCTACATAGGGTGAGGGAGTCACGTCAACTTTCACCATCTCTCTTTTGTTCAGTGCCACTATCCTGCCTTCTTCGACACTACTGTTGCAGGTCTTCTCTCACACAATCCATCCACCTCTTTGCTGGATGTCCTTCTTTCCTTTTACCTTCTTCCTGTCTACCCCAAATCTTCTTCACCAGATTTTCTTCTAGTTTTCTGCAAATGTGCCCAAATGAACACAATCTGCTCTCTTGTACCTTTTCTGCAATTGGAACTAATTTGGCTTCTGCTCTTATGTCCTAATTTCTTCTTCTGTCCCACTTTAACATACTGCCATCCTTAAGGCACTTCATCTCCATCACCTCTAGCTTCCTCATCTACTCTGACCTAACTGCCCAGGTTTTTGTATCATACAGTAACACTGGTCACACTACTGTACTGTACACCTGACTTTTCAGCTTCTTTGGCATTCTTCTGTCATATACTAACCTTGACACTCTGTGCTGGTTGGCTGCAGTCCGTCTGAGTCTAGCTTTGACTTC
Organism: Protopterus annectens; assembly: GCF_019279795.1. Lineage (NCBI taxonomy): Eukaryota > Metazoa > Chordata > Ceratodontiformes > Protopteridae > Protopterus > Protopterus annectens. The sequence continues at coordinate 1,578,321,716 of NC_056733.1, read as the reverse complement.
CTTATTCAGACATCCCTTTTCCTTAACCACCCCCTCCCAGATACTTGAAGCTGTCTATCTTTTGCACTGTTTATCCTTCTATCTCAATTTTCAACTTCTTCTGAACTCCACTATTCACTGCCATTACAACTGTCTTATCAGTACTCAATTTCATCCCATGTGCCTTCAGTTTTGCATTCCATTCCCTTACCCTTTGCTGAAGTTCTTTCTCAGAGTCTGCCTGTAAAGCCACGTCATCTGCATACAGCAACTGTGTTGATCTTTCCCCTCTGACCTGTTTTCTAATGCAGTCCATCATCTTCAGCATTTGTCATAAATATCACCACTGTAAGGCATTACAAAGGGGTTACCTATTACAACCGTGAAACCATAATTGCGCGACTACAGAAACAATGACACATATTGAGCAAACCGCGAAAACACAGAACGTCCTGAAGCGCAAAATTCGAATGTTGAATTGTCATAGTTGTCTCCTTAAGGTAAGTGTGCAATAGTTACGGACCTGAGGATTAGAGTGTAGGTTAAGGTAAGTGCATACATAGTAATATATGTAAGCTTTAGTTTAGGGTGAAAAGTAGGGTTTTGTTAAATGTATGTATGTGGATTATTTATTTTGTTTGCGTAAGTAGTACGTAGCGGGTGGTGGGTTTGGCCAACTATGCCTATTCGGCATTTTGAATTTCGCAGTTCAGGACGTTTGATGTTTTTGCAGTTTGCTTAATATGTGTCGACGTTTCCTTATTCGTGTATGTGAGGTTGCATGGTTTTGATATAGACCCTTACAAAGGATGCATTTGTGTCACCTGTAAAAACATTATCAGGCTTGGAAGATTGTATAGAAATGTCAAGCAATCTTCCAACAGTTCTGAAAAGGGGTGGGATCTTATTTTCCTACCTTCAATGTTTAAAAGAATTTTGAAAAATGAAACTTCTTACTTATTACTTTATTGTACTTGGCTTGCATTACTCTCACTGTGTTAAAAAGGAAAAAAATACTATCATTGGTGGAGAGGTTTTATGCTATCATTAACAAAAATGTATATGCCATTAAACTAGCATAATTAGGTGGTGTGCATTTCCATGTAAATGGAAAGAGAAATGTTGGACATAGTTTAAATTTTATTTGGGGATCAAGATTTAATCCAATGGAAAGAGAGGTGATATATATGACCAACCACATAACTAACACTTGGCAATTGTTTTACAATGTCTTTTTTCACATTTCAAAACAGCGTCTAACCTCTACCCACCATTCCAACCATTTCACACTTTCATAAAGTTATTTACAGTTTCATGCAAATCCTGCATGGATTTTTTAACATCTTCTTCCAGTTTATAAGTTCTAAACTGAAGACTAACATTTTTTCAACATTTAAGTTACAACTAGAAAGCAAGAAATTGTTCCATAGAAAAATGTCCAACTTTTTTCAAACAATTCCAGAAATTTCATTATCAGTTTTAAAGGTTAAATCACAAAAGTCAGCATCTCTATTTATATAAAAGGTCAAAGTTCTTGAGCTTTACATTCCAAAACTGTTACCAAATTATCCCATTCATAATATCTGTCTATTACATTGTCATTATTTGGTCTTATTCTCACAGTTGACATTCTCTTCTTTTTGAAAACAGTTTTCATATAGTTTGTTGCTGCTCTCAATTTTTCCTGCTGTCACTGATGCATACATTTTAACTGCTACATTCTCTGCTGATACAAAACTGGCCTTCTTCTCAGCTGGGTGCTGCTTTAGTCTTTTACTTTCTGCCACTGCTGCGTAAGTTTTAACTGCTGTTTTTTCTGTGGCCACATCACCCGGTTCCTTCTCCACATTACCATCCTAAGCACTTCTGAAAATGTTATCTGCCATCTCACTCCATGAAACAGCAAAACAGTGTCCTGGAGCATTCTGCTTGATTATTTTCAACAGACCATCATCTCTAAGCCCTCCTGACACCAGCTCTGCCATCTGCACCACTCCAATGGATTTGATTAATTCATTTCCCACTCAGCTAAGTGCTGCTCTTTTGAAACACCCAGCAATCAGGAATCCTTATCAGCATTCTGATTCTCCATATTAAACATTTTTTCCTCCAAATTCTCATTTTCCACCTGCAAACCCACTATAGCTTTTCTCTCTTCCTCCACACTGCTGCTTCCCTTTGATCTCTTCTGAGCTGATGTAGTAGCCCTCTGCTGCCATCTAGCAGCACCATAGAGAAAAGTGAAAATTGTAGGGAAAGTTTCACATTGTCCTGAATTTCACCTATTAGTATAAATTCCAACTTGACTTTCCCCCGAAAAGAGGCTATTTCTCAACTGTCCAGATTTTTGCTTCATATTTTTGGTATTTTCCTCATAGAATGTGTGGTTTTCTGGAAAATCACTGGAATGATCTGAATACTGAAGTCACTAAATAATGGCATACATTTGAGGTTCATGCTTCAAATCCTTTAGAAAATGTGTGTTCACACAAACCCTGTTATTCTAGAACCTATTTAAGTTTATAAGACCAATATTTAAAATCTGTTGCTATTTTCGGGGCCTTTATGTGAGGCTTTGTCCAGATTTCTTGCACTAAGAGATTGAGAGGTATGGCTTCTTGTCTGGTGAGACTAAACTGATCAACAAAGGATAAATAAGTAAAACACTAAGATGCACTTGGGTAAGTTTCTGCTGTCATTCTAAGGGGACCCAGTATTTGTCTGCCTGGGATGATATGATTGACAGACCTTGATGCTTTTACAGAGATGGCCTGCATCTGTCACCCCTGGGCTTCTGGATACTGGACAAGGCTCTTGCCACACATATAGTGACTTTTTTAGGCAGTGCTCCAGAGACCAAATTACCACCATAACAGCTACAAACAAATACAATCTGAGGGTCATGCTGCTCAATGATAGAAGTCTAAATCTCAAAATGCAATCTCTCGAAGCACTCCTTAAAATGGAGAACATCAACAGTTTGTGCTGTAACAGAGACCTGGTTCAAGGCAGCAGAAAACACCCCTGCTCTACCAGGTTATAACTCATTCCACACCTTTTGGCCCTAGAACTTGGACTGAATCTCCAAATGCGGTGGTGTTTCCATATTCATAAAGGATGCGAAGACCTCCAGACTACTATCCCAACATAACACATCAGAGATACTCCAGGTGATGTTAACATTGGGTAAGACAGCGATTCAGGTTGTAGGCTGCTATAGGACCTCAACCATGTCCCAAGACTCATACTCCATGTTCCTAAGAACCCTGGAGAATAGTAGGGTCCAACCTAACACTCTCATACTGGGTGACTTCAACTAACTCTCCATTAACTGGGAAAACTACTCATGTACTAATACACTTGCCCAGCATTTCCTGGAATTCATTAATTCCAATGCCTTGGACCAGCTCGTTTTTACCCCCACTAGGTAGCAACATCCTTGACCTGGTCATTACTAACATGGGCGATCATTGCTCTACACCAATAGTCAACTCCTCCCTGGTTAGATGTGACCGTAAACTAATCACCTTGGAAATCCACATTGCTCCCAGCCCCTCCCCCCCCACAAAGGTAACCACCATGAAAAACTTCTCCAAAGCTAACTTTGGCCTCCTAAAAACAGAGGTGGCTAACCATGGCACCCAGGCAAATGTTGAATAGTTGCATGACTGCCAAATCATACACCAATGTACTGTACAAACATGTACACAAATGCATGGATCTCGCCATACCCAATAGAACCAAGACACTCTCCTCCAAAAAAAGGCAGCCAATCTGGTGGACCCCTGCCATAAACAAGCTATACAACAGAAGGAGGAAACTGATGCGGAATAAGGTGAAGTCCCAAGACTGGAAAACCTCCCTTATCAACCTCAACAAAAAGTTAAGATCCCTCATCAAATCCTCTAAAGGTATCTATGAAAACAGAATTGCAACAGATAGTGAGGACAACCACAAGGCCTTCTAAGTTATATAAAGAATCTCCACACCAATACCTGGATTTGCTCTGAGCTACTGCACAATGGTACCTCTTATACCGAGCCAACAGATATTGCCAATATACTGGCTGACAGATTCAGTGTCAACTTTAACCCTCTTCCCCCACCAAAGGACCAATCACAATACCAGTAGATTGCCAGGCACCCAGTATTACTGCTGCACAGGTTAAAACAGCACTGTCCAAGGCCAAGAATACAGCTTCTATGGGACCTGACAATATCCCTGGCTGTGGTCTACATGAACTACAGGGTGAACTGGCACCTCACCTGTGTGCCCTGTTCAATCACAGCCTTACCTGAGGCTTTGTCCCTACCAAATGGTGCACTGCTACAGTCATCCTTCTCCACAAAGGAGGAGCGACTACAGACCCTGGGAACTATCGCCCCATTAGCCTGACAAGTTTGATATACAAAGCTATGGAATGCATCATCATGGACCTAATAAACAAGGATATATGGAATCTCCAAACTCTGGATGCCTTTGTGAAGGGTAGATTATGCCTGTTCAACTTGGTCAACTTCTTTGAGTCAGTCACCAGAGCTGTGGATGAAGGCAAGGTGGTTCATACAGCCTACCTTGATCTGGCCAAGACCTTTGATAGTATTCCCCACTCAGGAATCATAGAAAAACTCACTAAGGTAGACATCAACCCCTATATCACTAGGTGGGTTGCAAACTTGCTCACGGATAGAAAGTGTAAAAGTAGCAGACTCCAAGTCAGACTGCCAACCAGTCACGAGTGGAGTCCCACAGGGTTCGGTCCTGTGTCCTCTCCTGTTTGGTATCTACTTCTCTGAAGTCCAGGCCAATATGAAGGGACTCTGGCTGACAAAGTTCACAGACGATTGCAAGTTGGGAGCTATTATTGTTGGGAGTATTATTAACTCCCCAAGTGATGTTGACATCCTACAGAAAGGCCTCACTGCGACCAACGACTGGTATCAGAACCAAGACCTTATGCTCAATGCAAAAAATTGTGTCATCCTCCCCTATGGGAAAAACCCAGTTACCATGAATTACCACAAAAATGGTAGTCCACTGAACACAGCAGGCATTATAAGAGATCTGGGAACATAGGTTGACAGCAACCTCTCTTTCAACCAGCACATTACCACTGTGGTCAGAAAGTCCTTCTGCATGGCACATCTCATTACTAAAGGTTTTGTATCCAGGAAGAAAGAGGTTATTGTCTCTCTTTACTCTTCCCTCATTAGGCCAATCATTGAGTATAATGCCCCATTTGGCATGTACCTCATTAGACACCTGCAACAAATGGAGAGGGCACAAAATTACCTCATAAAGAGGATCCTAGGCGTTAAACACTTGTCCTATATGGACAGACTCAAAAACCTCCAACTAGTCTCTGTCTCATATCACCTTCTTAGAGGTAATCTCTGCTTGACTTACAAAGCCATGTCTGACCCAGCTCTGTTAGAAATGCTATATCTAAAGAAATCCCAATCCTTCCACAAACTGTTTCAGAGACCTTAGTGTCATTGCCACAAGCAACAGAACATGCTGGAGGGACAGGTTCATAACCCAGAGACTGCCCATGTTAATAAATAGACTTCCCATACATGTCAAACAGAGCACCTCACTAGCCCTCTTCAACAGAAATCTTGATGAGTGAATGGGAAATAGAAAATTCACCCCGGAGATCACTCCAGTGGCTCTGTTCAACAGAGGCACTGAGAACTAAGGTTGGGTGGCACAATGCCAGGGTAATCCTATGGGCTAGGCTTGTAAAGGCTCCAAGGCCATTAGCCTAGTACACACCTATGAATCTATGAACACGCATTACCTTTGACATGAATGGGCATACCAGGGATGCCCCTTCATTTTACATGTTGGGGGCACAGATTGACTAGGTCTTTTACATTTTCCTGTCCATATGGAAATGACCTATAATCTGGGGATATCAGTTAGCATTGTACCTCCTCCATTGGTACAGATTTTAATTACCCAGAACATTGTTGCTACTGGCTTCAATGGCAGCCAATAACACATGCTGCTGAGCTGCTATTGCTGCCATTCCAAGCATCAATCATTCCTTGTTTGCCATAAATGGGTATATTCAATAATGCAGCATGCCCATTGTATTGCATTATTGAGTAGACCTTAGCAAGATGTTTTATTTTGCAATATTATGCAAATAATTGGGGTATACTTTATTCAGTTTGTACAGTATTATTTTAAATGACAAATTATATGCACACATAGATGTGTGTGTGTGTGTTTGTAGAGATATATATATACATATATATATATATATATATATATATACACACACACACACACACACACACACACACACACACATATATATATATATATATATATATATATATATATATATATATATATATATACACTGGAAAATATTAGGGTACAATCCAACACCCTAATAATGGGTGATTTCAATGACCCTGCCATTAATTGTGAAAACTACTCATGTACCAACTCTTTTGCTCAACATTTTCTGGAATTCATAAATTCCAATGCCTTGGATCAACTTATCCACACCCCCACCAGGGGCAGCAAAATCCTAGACCTGGTCATTACCAACATGGGCGACCAGTGTTCCACACCAGAGGTCAATTCCTCATTGGTCAGATTCAACCACAAGCTAATCTCCCTAGATATCCACATCCCGCCCCCACCCCCTATTAGGGAAACCACTGTAAAAAATTTCACCAAAGCCAACTTCACGCTTCTTACGACTTAAGAGACAAACTTCACAACACCCATGAAGACGGACAATAGAGGTACGACTGCTGAATCCTACACAAATGCACTTTATAAGCACTTTCACGAGTGCATGGATTGTGCTATCCCTAACAGAACTAAGATGCTATCCTCCAAAAAAAGGAAGCCAATCTGGTGGTCCCTTGCTATAAACAAACTCTACAGCAGAAGAAAGTAACTGTTGCAAAAAAGAGTAAAATCCCCTGATTGGAGGAACTTCCTGGTCAGCTCAGTAAGAAGCTGAGATCCCTCATAAAATCCTCCAAAGCTAGTTACGAAAACAAAATTGCCACTGATTCTAAAGAGAACCACAACGCATTCTATAACTATGTCATGAATGTCAATGGCACCACTCAGATCTGCTCTGAGTTACAGCACAATGGCATTAAATATACAGAGCAAACTGATATTGCGAACATCGTGGCAGATAGGTTCAGTGCTAACTTTACCCCCTCTCAGCCCCTAAAGGGCCCATCTCTATACCGGAAGAATGCAAAGTTCCTGTAATCATGGCTGCACAGATAAAGACCACACTCTCCCAAGCCAAGAACACACCATCCATGGGACCTGACAACATCCCAGGCTGCATTCTATATGAACTACAGAATGAACTGGCAACCCTCCTAAGCACCATGTTCAATCATAGCTTCACCTCAGGCTTTGTGCCCACTGAATGGCGCACAGTGACGGTTATCCCACTCCACAAAGGGGGATCCACCATGGACCCTGGGAACTACTGCCCCATTAGCCTAACGAGCCTGGTCTGCAAGGCCATGGAACTTATCATCATGGATCTTATAAACAAAGACATTGGTAATCTCCAAACTCTGGACCCCACCCAGTTTAGGTTTGTAAAAGGCAGATCATGTCTCCTATAGACTTCTTTGAAGCAGTCACCAAAGCCATAGACGAGGGTAAGGTGGTTCACACAGCCTATCTAGATCTCACCAAGGCTTTTGACACTATCCCCCACTCTGGAACTAGGTATAAATCCCTATGTCACAAGATGGGTTGCCAACTGGCTCACTGACAGAACCCACACTGTGAAAGTAGCAGACTCCAAATCCGACTTCAGACCAGTGACAATTGGAGTACCACAGGGTTCAATCCTGGGTCCTCTCCTGTTTGGTACCTATTTTTCTGAAGTACAGGCTAACACAGAATGTCTTTGGCTAACAAAGTTTGCAGATGACTGTAAACTAGGAGCCATAATTGAAACTCCTAATGATGTGGACATCGTACAAAAGGGCTTCACGGAGACAGATGCCTGGTGTCAAAGCCATGGCCTCAAGCTCAATGCTAAAAAGTACATTGTCATCCCCTTTGGTAAAAACTCTGTACCCATGAGCTACCACATAGGTGGTAGTCTACTTAACACCGAAAGTGTGATAAGACTACTCGACACTCATTAGACCCATTATACAGTACAACGCCCCTTTTGGAATGTACCTCACAAGACATCTGCAGCAGCTGGAAAGGCCATAGACGTACCTCACAAAGAGAATTACTGGCCTCAAACAGTTGCCCTACACTGATCGTCTCAAAAAGCTCCAGCTTTACTCTGTAGTATATTGCTTACTCCAGGGTGATTTCTGCCTAACATATAAAGCTATGTCAAACCCAAAGCTGTTGAACATGCTACACCTAAAGAAATCCCAATCCCTCCGAGCTACACACTCTAGGGACCTAAACCTTGTCACCACAATAAACAGGACTTGCTGGAGGGATAGATTCCTGTCCCAGAGACTTCCCATACTCTGGAATAAGCTACCCATCTATGTCAAGCAAAGTTCCTCATTAACACTCTTCAAGAAAAATCTTGATGAGTGGATGGGAAATAGGAAATACACCCCGGAGATCACTTCTGTGGCTCTGTTTGACAGGGGCACAGGAAATTAACTTTCTTGGGTTGGTGTAAGCCAGGGTACTTTGTTTGCTAGGCTTACTTAGGCTCTTGGGCCGATAGCCTAGTACCTAACTATGAACCTATAAGTGACCTTAGGACACAGATGGACAGTAGTCTCTCCTTTGAAAATCACATTGGCACAGTAGTCAGGAAATCCTACGTGGCACACCTCATCACAAAAGGTTTCTCATCCAGGAAAAAAGAGGTCATTGTTTCCCTCTACTCATCACTCATTCGACCCATTATAGAATACAACGCCCCTTTTGGTATGTACCTCACAAGACATCTACAACAACTGGAAAGGCCACAGAAATACCTCACAAAGAGGATTACCGGCCTCAAACAGATGCCCTACGCAGACTGCCTCAAAAAACTCCAGCTTTACTCCATTGCATATCGCCTACTCATAGGCAATCTCTGCCTAACATACAAAGCTATGTCAAACCCAGAGCTGTTGGACATGCTCCACTTAAAGAAATCCCAATCCCTCCGAGCTACTCACTCTAGGGACCTAAACCTTGTCACTGCAATAAACAGAACATGCTGGAGGGATAGATTCCTGTCCCAGAGATTTCCAATACTCTGGAATACTCAACCTATCTATATCAAACAAAGCTCCTCATTAGCACTCTTCAAGAAAAATCTTGATGATTGGATGGGAAATAGGAAATTAACCCCGGGGATTACCTCTGAGCTCTGCTCGACAGGAGCACAGGAAAATAATTTTCTTGGATGGCAAAAGCCAGGGTACCTTTTTGGCTAGGCTTATATAGGCCCTAGGGCCAATAGCCTAGTACCAACCTATGAACATATGAACGTATGAACAGACTACCTACTCAAAAGTGATACACTGGCATCCTCACCAATCCAGTCAACTCCAGTGAAAACTCAGAAATGTTTGTTTGATTTTTTTTATCTGTTTCATTATTTGGTTTTACTACTAAACAGGTTTACATACAGAAAGGATCTGATGAAACTCACTGGCGATGAGCAAAAGCACTTTTTTGTCAACATTCAATCTCACAGGGAACACCTCTCTCTCCTACAAATTCCTGAAATTCTAACTACAAAAGCCCAAGTAAAAGCATGTACAATCCTCATGACACAAATATTCTTGCAGCATTGTTATATGAAATACCTGCATAAGTGGGACTCCAACCAGGTTCTTTAATTTTAAATATTTTCTGCCCCATAAAAGCAGGCACCTTGTACTGGCAGGACATCATGACTTAACACACTGTTATTTTCATACTTAGCTCCTTGTTGTCTTGATATAACAAGCACAGATAAGATATTTTTTTTATAAATAGTAACTAAATGAAGTAAGCTTGCATTTTATTGTGTATTTCAGTGTATAGAGCTTTGGAAAAAAGGGGGAAACTAGGGACAAAGGAAGGCTTAGGACTCTACATGCAATTTAGGTGGATTTTTTCCAACAACCACACTTGCATCTGGAACCATTCCTTCGCTTTGAGTCAATTATATTCAACCAACTACCCCACGGCCACTTGCTGCAGCATTTAAAAACCCTGTTACTACTGCGTGATTCTTAAAAGTATTATAATTGACAAAAGCACTCATCATGATAACTTTCAAAAAAGATCTGAAAAAGGAATCTTCTTTTCTGTGGACGTCAGGAAGCTTGCACTCTTTATTCAAAATTGAACATCTGATCATTGTTTTCATCAGAACTGCTACCATTTCATATATCTTACTTCCATATTTGCATTTGTCCTGGAGGGCTACCTCAATATCCCACCAGATTTGGATTGCCAAGCCCAGGGTTATTTAGTTATAGATATAGATACAGATATAGATATAGATATAGATATAGATATAGATATAGATATAGATATAGATATAGATATAGATATAACAATAGATATAGATATAGCTATAGATATAGATATAGATATAGATATAGATATAGATACAGATACAGATATAGATATAGATATAGATATAGATATAGATATAGATAATTTGTGAAATCAGAAAAGGCATACAAACTTAGAGGAAACCCCTCAGCCCCAAAATGAAACATAAAATCACTTTCATACCACTTCATCAGCATAACATCCTTGTTTTTTTTTTCCAAAACATAACCTAGTCACCCTTTTTTGTGTTTTATGAAATTATGTCATAAAAGCATTGATTTATTTTGGTTGGTACTTCAACATTTTCTGTGTGCACTGCATGCAGCTGTTAAAGTAATCACCTGGTCTGTGTTGAATGTGCAATTATGTGAGGAACTGTCTATAATATTATACATTATATGTCCTTTTTTGTTTCATTTTTCCCTCTGCAGTAATGCAGCTTTATTACCATCTGACAGGCAGAGCTATTTTCACACTCATGGACACCTGCTTAGTGATTCCTACAATATATATATATATATATATATATATATATATATATATATATATATATGGGTCCCATTCAAAATCCTGAAAGCTCAAAATCCTGAATCTCAAAATCCCGAACACAAAATCCTGAAAGCTCAAAATCCTGAAAACACAAAATCCTGAAACTCAAAATCCTGAAAACACAAATAATGCTAATATGCCAATACAAAGACATTAATATCTACCGACTGACCTTAACCCTAACCCTAACCCTAAGGTCCGTCACTATCGCACACTCACCTGACCGCCTAACCCTAACTCACTTAAACCGCCCTAACCCTAATTTTTGTCACTATTGCATACATGCCTAACCTGCCCTAACCCTAACTCACTTAAACCGCCTCTAACCCTAACATAAAACCAACCGCACACTTACCTGAACCCAACGCATGACCTAACACCACAGGGCTAACAATAGCAAAGCCACAATGACGTCAGTATGTCTATTTTGTGTTTTCAGGATTTTGAGTTTCAGGATTTTGTGTTTTCAGGATTTTGAGCTTTCAGGATTTTGTGTTCGGGATTTTGAGATTCAGGATTTTGAGCTTTCAGGATTTTGAATGGGACCCATATATATATATATATATATATATATATATATATATATATATATATATATATATAGGCAGCCATGAAATGAGGTAGTGGAGCTTTCAGCACTCCTTCCATTTAACATGGATAGCTCTAGACTGCACCTTTACAGGATAAAAGCATGGAAAATCCACTGAGCAATGTACACCGTAACTTCATTGGGTAGAAATGTGCCATCACAGTAAAGGCACTGCACATTTCTGCATAAACACTCAGGTTCAAACTAGAATTATTCTCAGTGCAAGAAGAACTTGGGGTGTTACTTACCTGAAACCTCATGCATCTATATACACAAAGACACCCCATTAATACAAAAATCAATAAAAATAAGAAGAGCAAATTGGATAATGGAAGTAGGTGCTACTTAATACCAAGAAATAAATATTCAATATGTTCTGTTATGCTGCATCCTTCATGAAACTGTACCACCTTACAACTAACATGTTTCACTCTTAGTCAACACCATTCCCATGGGTGCACCACTTTCCAAAGTCAAAAAACTGCCCTCTCTCTTTGAACTGGAGCTCCAGTTTGTAATATTTGATAAAGAAGTGAAAAGAAGACCATGTTCTTGTTTCACAAATTAGCTATTGCCAAATCAGTTCTGAAGACTGCCATAATACTAGAACATGTCATTAAGCGTACGCAGATCTTTTCTGTTAAAGCCTAACAAAAGATAATGGAATTGCTCAACCATTTAGAAACGGTTTACTCCCCCACTGCTTTCCTCATTTTCTTACAGAAAATGGAGCAGGCATTCCTCTTTCTCATGGGTACCTTTTGTTGTGTGACTGTAAACCTAAAGCTATCTCAGGAGATCCAAATAAAGGGTTTATTATTTTCATAGACAGTACATTTGCTATGTACACGACTACAGTTTGTTATCAGTCAGTTGGGGTTTTGAAAATAGTTTCACTTTTTAAATGTTTCCTTCTTTGAGGTTCAGCAACCTTACAGATGAAATATTCAAAAACCGGAGTGTGGAGGCAAAGGGTCATGACTCCTCCCCCAGCACTGATGTTAGGTTGCTTTTTTATTTTCAATGTCGTGCAGAAAGAATCAGTTTCATTCTTCAGAGTATAAGGGTAAAATGAGACGAACTGAACACACTGGATAAGCACAGGATGGACAATACTTGAAGCATAAAGGAAAGATAAAGGAAGGATTTGTGCTTAGAATATCTGGGGAGAAAGCAATTAAAGGATCTAGGCATAACAATCCTTGTAATTAAATCACTGTTCTAGCAGGCTTGATATTTTATAGCAAGAGAAATTAAACTGAACAAAGTAAGCTATTTCAAAATAATTTCTCATACTAAGCTTGTGGGGGAACATAAAATCTCATTGTCCAAACAAAATCCTTCTTAGGAGATCTAGAATGAGGAAGGTTTTTTTTAAAAACTACTTTAGTGAGGGAAGTAAAAATAATACTGAATAACAGAGAAGGTCACTAGAAATCCAGAACAATTCATCCTCATAGAGTAATAAGTTAAAACAGGAGTTGAGAGCTGAGCAAAGGAAAAGACGGAACACAGTTACCAGTAGTAGTACTAGAGAGACCTCAAACACTTATTCCTTTAACATCTGATGAGGAGCACCTCATCTCCATTCAGGGAATGACTACGAAACAGATGTGGATCGCACAGGAAAATTCAGAGGTGACATGAACATTGGCTATTACCCATGTCAGCAGCATCAACAGGCATCTTATTCAGGAAGGGGTCCAAATGGAAAGATGATAAATCAGCAAGAAAAGGAGAGTAGTATTGCTGGAATTTAATTCATCCTCAAGTCTTGGTGAGTACCTTCATGAGGAGGACATTGTTTTTCACAAAATCTCACCAAGACAACCCTGATATATAGACTGTATTTTATATGGCATATATAATGCACAGAAGTAGGTTAAAAATAAAAATGATAGCTGGGTGCACAAGACCAAGGGCAAAAATAGTCCCCAATCCTGACAGACGGTCTTTTGCCAGAACTGGAAAACATTACATTGTAGAATCCTGAAGACACAGAAACATTCCTACAATGGGGCTAGGTGACACCCGGGGGAGGATGGCTCCCCTGTTGTAGATGGAAGCAGCTATGATGATGTGAGGTATTGCCATGTGTAACATGTGCCAGCATAGTTGGCTGGAGTTTTGTAAATAAGTTTGTGTCATTTGACTGTCACACTGACTTGTAAAGATGCTTGTGTTAAAAATGTATAAAAAGTGTTATTATAACAGTTTAAATGTATATGTTTACACAAAGAATTCTGGAAGGGAAGTGTAGACGTCTTTGAAATTGTTCTATAATTTTCAATTACTGCAACAGATCTTTGCAAAGCCCTGAATGTGTATTGTACCAGAGTTAAGTGATCAAATGTGATGTCATTCTATAACCAGCACTGAGAGAATGGAACTCTCACAGCAGTTTTGTTTTGTTTGGAATCTGATATAAAATATCTACATCATTTATCACAGTACAGTTGTTTTTTTTAGTTAGAAGCTCATTACCTTGTCTTGCGGAAGCAAGCATCTCAGCATCTAATCTTACCTTGTTGTATTAATTAAGTTAGCTAGGGAACAGTTATTCTTTAGACAGTCAGGAAATAAAGTGAGATTAGTTAAGCAATGTTTTTCCTGCATCTGTTTCAATCTGTCAAACTGTGTTATTTTTATTTCTCCTGTGATTGAAACTCTGGTATTTATTGTACTTAGATATTTGGTGTCCTCGTGAGTTCTATTTTATTATTTATTATTACATATTTTTATACCTTTCATTGTGGCTGGTCTTTTAGATAATATCTTTAACATCTTGAGAGTTGTTGTTTGTCTTTCGGCTTTTCACGGTTAGTGGTCGCCACAGTGTAACTCTGGTCTGCTAATGATTGGCAGTTGTTTTTTATAGTGTTGAGTTGCCAGCCTGATGCCCAACCTTCAATGAAGGCACGCCCATTCAACACATGTCTTTCGAATGCCCACTCGATCGTGGGGAGGACATGCAGACTCCACACAGAAGGCACTCCCAACCCAAGCCGAGAATTGAACGGCAGAACCTCTTGCTGTGAGGCCACAATGCTACCGCTGCTTATTTTAGTGATGCGGCAGCCATGCCAAAAAGCCTTGCTGCTTTGGTTACACTTTACCATTTATATTAGTAATGATTTTACTCAATATAATTAGATACGCTTGTAAGATCCTGGAAGTGGTTGTCTGGTAGCAGTGTGGTTACCTTATAGTCTGATAGTCTGGGCAAAAGGAGTACTGCTAGTAAATCTGTACCAGCCTTTCCCTGGTGTGTGTGTGTGTGTGTGTGTGTGTGTGTGTGTGTGTGTGTGTGTGTGTGTGTGTGTGTGTGTGTGTGTATGTGAAAATAAAAAAAGCAGGTGTGGGTGTGTCAGCTACTTGGAACTGAGACACAGTGCTCCAAAGTGAGTTTTGTTTGGGATCTGGAAAGATAGAGAGCCCAGTTTCAGGTCTGTAGCATGTTCCCTCTGTGCTCTTGAGGGAAATTGTGCTTGATGCTGAGAGTTGCATCTGAAAATACTGTGTAAATTCATCCCTGTTTTTAGTGAATGTCTCTCACCTGTGTCAGTGGTGAGGATTGAGGCTCCTTGATTACTGACTTGGGGTAAAAATAAAAGTCACAGCAGCAGTCCACAAAATTCACACAAATTGACATGATAAAAAAGAACCATACAGACAACAGAGTGGACTACTGAGGATAAGAAAGAAATTGTGTATTTTTACTATTATGCAAGAAGCCCAGGATTTCCAGACAGAAGATATACAAAAAGATTAAGAGAGAGAAATTAGGGGGAAGAAAAATATTTCCACAAGAAAAACTGTCAGAAACTTCAAATGCAAATTTATGTTCATTAATACAACTGATCCATGAAACATGCGAAACCATGGGGCATTTGGAAAAAGAAGTGACTGAGAAAGTATGAAAATAGAAAGAACAAAATCTAGAGACTTTTGAAAGGTATAAAAAGAAATGTGCACACAGGAAAGAAAGAGATCTGATATGGTGCAGTATTTATGCAAAGGAGGAAGCCAAATTAATCTACAGAAAAAAGTCAGCCCCAAAGATATTCAAAGAGAAATACAGGCAAAGGAATCAATTTATGGAAAATGTCACAATAAAAAAAATAAGATCACAAAGAGGGAATACAGAACAGATTAGTCAAGTAGAAGTTAAAAAAATAGAAGCTGAAGTTATGGAATACTTGCAGAGTGAAGGTTTTAGTGTAAAACATCTAACACAGGATATATCACAGCATGATGGAACAATGATCCTCCTAAGTAAGAAGAAACAGGAGGAGCAGGAGACATCTGAAAAAGAAATATCGACATGGGAAAGAAAAAGATTTAATATAGTGCAGTATTTATGTAAATGAGAAAGCAAAACTAATCAATAAAAAAAGAGCAGCACCAAAGATATTTGAAGAGGAATACAGGCAAAGGCATCTGGACATGGAAAATTTTACAGTACAAAAAATAATAAAACAAAGAGGAAAAGTAGAAATGAGGATTAGTAATAGAGAAGTTAAAGAAATAGAAAATGAGTTTATGGATTACCAACAAATTGAAAGATTTAGTGCTGAAAATTTAACTCAGATAACATCACAGCAGGATGGACACCCAACTTAAGGACAAACTAGTGGAGCAGGAATCATCTGATCAATTGCCATATGAAGATAGTTTGGAGTCTTCTGCAGGAGACCTGCATAAAAGTTCAGTTGGAGTTGGGCAGCAAAGGAAGGAATAGGAATCTGTGGCAAGTCTGACACAGTCAATGTTGTGGAGTGATAGGCCAGTGGATTCCCATATCAAAGAAAAATGATGACACAGGATGAAACTCAAGAGAATGTGACACAGGAAGATGCTCTGGAAATTTCTGTAGAATGCCTGCAGGAAATGGAGAACAAAGAATGTGCCCTCAGTTTAGAAGAAATGATCTAAGAGAAGAGTTGCTTGATTTAATTGTGATGGACAGAAGTATTAAGATCATTGAAAGAAATTGACTACAGAAAGTCAATAAAACCCCAAAAGGTAGAAGTTTGATAAAACAAATGAACACAGTAATTAGGACTGTCCATAGAGTTTCATGTGATATAACAGAAGTAAATCGAATACTTTATTGCACAGCTAAATTAATAACAGACAAAGGCTTACCACAAGAATACAGGGTAGTAAGGGAAAACAAGTAGAGAAATTGAATGCCATCATGGAAGTATTGAATAGAGAAAACTATAAGACAATTAAGACAAGAAGTGTCACTGTTAGAAGAGTATAGAAGATGCTCCAGATCAACAAAAATATTCAGATAGATAGATGTGATAAAAGCAACACGCAGTATTATAACAGATGAGGATCTATCGTGCACTATCACAAATAATAAACTAAAAATATCAGCATAGGTAGAAAAAACTTAGAAGATATGTAGATAAATATAAAGGAAAAGTACAAAATAAGCAATTTATTGATGACCCAAAACAGTTTTATAAACAATTGTGAAACAAGGCAAAAAGATTTAAAACATCACCAAAAAAGAAAAAATAAATATATTTTGCAGAAATATATATGAAGATCCTGTGGAACATACCAAGTTGTTAAAAGAATAGAAGAAGTAAAAGAAAGAATGAGAAGTTTAACGGTACAGGATATGAAATGGGAGGAAGTAACACCCAGAGAGATTGAAACAAAGTTAAGAAAAGCCTCTAACTGGAAAATTCTTTGACCAGATGCAGTACCTAACTTCTGGCTAAAAGCATAAACATCTTTGCATGAAGATTTAGCCACGAGTAAGAATTATTGTGCAGTCTGAACAGACACCAGCCTGGTTAACAACAGGAAAAACAATGCTCCTATTTAAGATCAAACCTGCAAGCTATCTTAAAAACTATAGGCCGTTAAACTGCCTTCTGATGACATATAAACTATACACTGGGATAGATCCCGACAGAGTTTATAGTCATTTAGAAGAAAACTCAATCATGGAAATAAAACAAAAGGATAATAAAAGAAAGTTATATGGAACAAAAGATCATGTGTTGCTAAAAAAAGTCATAACGAAAAACTGTAAAATGGGGAAGAATCTAAATATGGCATGGCTGGACTAGAAAAAAGCATTTGACAGTATCCTACATTCGTGGATAAAGGAGTACTTAAAAATGTATAAGATACACCATAAACTAATAGATTACATTACAGCAACCATGAAACAGTGGCAGACCACTTTGCAATTAAGCCATGATAAAGGACAGATTATTATCCCAGGGATAAAAATTTAAAGGGGGATATTCCGTGGTGACTCTTTGTCACCGCTGCTATTCTGCCTTGCCATAATCCATTAAGCTGTTTACTTAACAGATAAGGTCATGGTTGCAACTTGGCTCCCAGAAAACAACAATGTTTAAAGACTTCTCATCTTCTTTTTGTAGATGATTTAAAACTGTATAGTTCATCAGATGAGGAACTGAAAGCAGACTTGAAGTGGTCACAACTTTTTCAGATTATATAAGAATGTCATTTGGTCTTGATGAGTGTGCAAAAGCAACCTTTAAAGCAGGAAAGCTGTAGCACCAAGAAAAAATCAGTTTTGGACAGGAATTTGATATAAAAGAACTTCACCAAGAGGGATTGTATCAATAATATGATCTGATGAAGGCTCAGCAATAAAATATGAACAAATGCAAATAAAACTTAACAAGGAATATTTTAGAAGACTAAAATAATGCTGAAAACAGCACTGACATATAGGTCCAATTTATAAACCAATTTGCTATTTCTGTCCTAACTTACAGTTCTGGAGTGATTAACTGGCCCTAGAAGGTGTTGGATAGGTTGGACAGGAAAACAAGGATGCTTCATGCTCATCAAATGATTTAAAAAATCAGTGTATACCACGACTATATATTCCCCATTCTAAAGGAGGTATGGGCCTCCTAGAAATTTATTACATGTATAGATCTGCAATTGTGGGACTGCATACATATCTCCTGACCTCACAAGACCCAAATGTAGTTAAAGTTTTGAAACATGAGCAGAATAAGCCTAAGATGACATCTCTGCTTAGTTTAGCAGAAGCATATAGGCGGCAAGTGGGAATGGAAATCAAACCAGAAGTAGATAAAAATCAGGCAGCACCTGAATACGCCAAAAAGCAAAAGAAGGAATATAAGGTGAAAGATTAGATGAGAAGGCAAGAAATGTGGAAAATGCTTAAATATAGTTGCAAGTATAGAAAAATCTTGGATCAACCTCATGTTTATCAGGATTAAACACAGGAATGATTAAGGAGAGGTGAATTTAAACCAAAAGATGAAAGGTTAATATTGGCTGCCTAAGACAGTAGACTATGTACACATTGGTTTACAAAGTCCATTGAACATGTGGGAGAAACAGACAAGTGTAGGTTTTGTAAAACAGAATTGGAAACAGCCACACATCTTGTTGCTTGTTGTAATATACCAATGGCAGAAAGACTGTATACTGAAAGGAATAATAATGTGGCAAGACTGTTGCACTGGGGATTCCACAAACTTTATGTATTAAAGTGGCTGAAAAAGAAAGGAAATATCAGACACAAAGCATTATTGAATGGAATCAACCATTACCAACAGTTCAAAAAACAGATACGAGAAAACCAGATATAGTAGTCCAAGAAAAGAAGACAAAAGCATTGATCATTGAAATTGCTACATGCAGTGACTATAGTGTCTTACACACAGAGAGGCAGAAAGTCATAAAATACCAGGATTTGCAGGCAGAAACTAGGGCAATATGGAAGAAGAATACCCAGACAGTTCAAGTAGTAGTAGGAGCCATGGGTCTTATAAAAAGGAAATTACAATCATACTTGGATATGTTACTAATACAGATACAAGTTACTCGGTACAAATTGCAGGAGTCATTACTGGGCACATTGCTAGTGCTGCGAAGATCAATTCTGGCTAACATCAAAGATTAAAACAAGACTAATTTCAAAAACTTTAATCAGACTTTGACTTAGGAATGGGGTCCATTCCCGTCATTCTATTAGAAACTCAAAAGATTGGGAGAAATTAAAAAAAAAGAAGGTTAGCTTGACCTCTGTAACATATTTACATAAAATAATGATTGCTCAGGTGTAATAATTGCATGTGACACATGACAGTTACTATTAACAAATGAACCATCCATTTCTGCAGATAATGACATTGAACAGAACGTTCATGGTAAGTGTCCTCCTCCCTTCCTTACACAGCATATAGTAGTATACTCTGGTATCTGAGTAGTAATGTAAGCAATTTATTCTTTACAGCTTCAGCAGCAGAAATGAGAAGTTTCACTATACCAGTAAATTTAGAAGATATCAGTACCAGTATTTATGATATGGCCTGAGGAAAGTGCTACATAGTCACCAAGTTTAGTGGCAGGCTCACAGCTGTAAAGCATTAGCTGCCAAGAAGCAAATCTCCCATGATATTGTTAGGGCAAAGTGCACTACCACAGAGCATAAGCTAAATATAGAAGTCAAAATCTAAACAAACTATTTTAGAAATAGTGAATATAGTAACAGAGATAAAACAACTGGAATTGAGATATTTAGAAAACGGTTGGAGCTAACTCCATAGGAAAAAAAATGTGAATTGTGGGAATGATACATACAGGGGAGGAATGAGGTTTAAAAGAAGGCAGGTCATAAATGAGCTATGTGATGTTTGACTGAAAATGATTGTGCAGATTATGGGTCTATATTGAAATATCGAATGCTGAAAACAGCGAACGATGTTTCATCAACACATTTTCAGTGAAAGCTGAAAATGTCGAAACCACAGAATAGTGACTTCTTTCCTGGGGAAAGAAATCGCTATTCCAACCCAAAAAAAAAAAAACATTAAACATTTCCAAACACATACACACATACCCTAACCCTAATTATACCCCCCAAAAAACCAGTAAACGACTAAATACACATATGCACGTAACCCAATCATACATCTAATGAAAAAAAAAAAAAGTAAACATTTTAAAACATATGCACTTACCTTAACCTGCACCCTAACCCTAAGGTCAGTAACTCTCGCACATTTACATAAACAGTTCCAAACACATACACACTTACCTTAACCCTAATTCTACCCCCCCAAAACAAAACTAAACAGCTGAAATCACATACACACGTAACTCAACCATACATCTAATGCAAAATAAAAAACAGTAAACACTTTCATACATATGCACTTACCTTAACCCGCACCCTAACTCTAAGGTCAGTAACTGTTGTACATTCATGCTTGGGAGCTATACTGGACAAGGAACCACACTACACTGCAGAAAATGGCAAATCAACGAAGCGGTCAAGTGACTTCTTTCCCAGGAAAGAATTTGCTGAACAGTCATTTCGCTGTTTTGCCTGTTCACTCTACATGTGTTGATGAAAACGCATTCGACAAAATGCATTTTTGTCATTCTAATAGGAACCCCAGAATATAAGTGATGTATAGTGTTTGTAACTGGGATTGTGTCACTATGGTTTGTGATGCAAAATGCTTGCAACTAATATTGTGTCGGTGTGGTTTGTTTTCATTAACTTAAATATAGGTTTGTTTGTGTCATAAGTGAGGATTTAATAAAGACATTTGTAGTTTAAAAAAGGGGCAGGGATTTAATAATTTATGTAATGTTGCTTAGGTTATATGATATATAACCATATATGTGAAGTACAGTGTTTGTTAATATTAATTTGTTAATACAGTTTGATTACTTTTGTATAAAGTTAAATTTGCCTATGTCACAAGTTATAATTCAATAAAGGTGTTTAAATGTGAAAAAAAAGTGTTCTGTAGGACTTATGTGAAGATTTCCAGTACTACACAGAGATAGTAGAGAATAAGGATAATGCCATGATCACATTGACTCGCAGTGTGGTTGCACATTCAGCAACCATATCCGACTCCATTTGTATACTAAGGAAGACATAAGAGTTAGTGCTGGATAGGGAAGAGAATGTTATGCTATCTGGACATGTGGCAGATAGCACATCACACTACAAGTGAGTGGAACAAACACAGCAGAATGCGTGCAGGCTACATCAACATTCATCTACATGTAGTGGAACCTCTCATTTGAGGTGTTGGTCTCAGCACTGTGAGATCAGTGGCTATAGGATCATCTAAATCCAGTTGGCGAAGTCATTATACCAAGTCAGCAGTTATCTCACATGACAGCCCCACCTCAAGGTCGCATGTAGCTTCACCGACCTCCAAATAAACATGGAGTTTAACTTACTACTGCTATAAAATCATTGTGGACTTTCTGTTTCTAAAGCCTACAAATTGAGCTTAGTACAGTTAGAGCAAAATGTCTTGGAAACATACAGATCAACAGCCGATTGAAGACTGCAAAGCTGGTAAATTATTCCTTATCTGTTTCCAATAACGTGTAAATTTGAACATTATTTAGTTAGTTAGTTAGTTAGTTAGTTAGTTAGTTAGTTAGTTAGTTAGTCATTGATATTTGAGTACTGGGGAAGTCTGACTAGGTAGGTTCCCACTTTTAGCAAAGGCCTGGGGAGAAAAGCTATGGACATTACAAAAACATTTTAAGAACAATAATTTTACAGTATTGAGAAAGAATACAAACAAATCCAAAGTTTAAAGAATGATACTAAATTAGACATAATATGACAACATTAGTTAAAAATAGATACAACTTATATGACAAGAATTTAAAGTTATAGTACACGCAGAAATTGCAATATGAAGTAGGGGAAAACAGGGTTATGTTACATTTACAGAGTCATTGTACAGGAATTTGATTAAAGTAAGAAATGAGTCAAGAATGGGGAGGAGTGGGTGTCGCTCTCCCCCTTTCTTTTCTCTGTTTTTCATTTCTGTTTTTCAGGGGATGCAGGATATCCACTACAGCTATGGTGTATGACTATTGAGGGATATAGTTTATCTTGGGGATGAGCAAGAACAGAGATGGATTTTGGCTACAAAGTTTTTCAGAGTGGTTTTACAGGACATAAGGGAAGATATTTTTTGTTTTTCTTTTTTTGAGTGAAGGGAGGGTATTGACCTAATGGAAATAGAATAGGGAGTTCCAGGCCTTAGCAACATGGTATGAGCATAGACCATGCCCAGCATATTTGACAGGTTTGTGAAGAGAGCGGTAATTGGTCATTGGATTAAAGTGATCAAATGGGAACATAGTTGTGTAGAATGGTATTTACACCTGGTCAAGCAGATGGATGCTGGATAATTTTATAGGTGGTAAAAAGCTGTGTATATGTTATTTGACATGGTAGTTCTGACCAATTTAGGCTTTTTACTGTTATACAGTGTTGAGTTCTGAAATGGGCTATTTGCTGCAGACTTAACCACTTTATTATATTATTGTTCAAGTTATGCTTTTTGTGATATCCAGAGATTAGTAAGGATGGAAGTGCTATAAAGTAGTGAGGAGAAGAGGTAAGTAGTGCCAAGTAAGTGTTGTTGGTGAGAAAGTTCTTGGACTTATAATGCATCCCTAGTTTTTGGTGAAATTTTATGCAAGTTTATATTTGCAGGTCAAATTTAAGATTATCATCTACTACCATCCTTAATAATTTGCTATGAAAAGTGACTTCAGTGGTTGCATTAATAAGAAAAAGGGAACACAGACTTCTGGATTTAGTTATTTTAAGACTGAGAAAAGATAGGCAATTTAGTTTATTTATTAATAATTGTAGCAAGAATATATTCTACATAGCTACAGGTTTGTAATGGGTTTGATATGATACTTGCTAAGCTTACCGTAATAAAGCTGTGATATACTATATTCATAACAGATGAAAGGGCTTATTAGAGTAAAAAAATGATTTTATAAGATGTTCTGTTAAACAAACCTTTCTATATCTTACCTGCAACACAGTGGGGGATGACTGGTTCCTAGTTTATATACAGCATTTACTTGTACAGTGACTAGGGAGTAGTAGATCCCAAGAAATCATCAGAATTCCTAAATGAAGCATGTGGTACATTAGCATTTAAATATATATATATATATATATATATATATATATATATATATATATATATATATATATGTGTGTGTGTGTGTGTGTGTGTGTGTATTTCACATCACCTAAATCTCATTTGACTGACTTTTATTTGACTGAGACCAAATCACCTAATTTTCAAAATACTAAACACTCATTTGACTGAATCTCATTTCGCCGAAAGCTTACAATGCTAAATTTCAAAAGACGAAATTTTAAACCATAGACGTACACACTAACAACACACTTACAACACTAATGACTACCTCTTTCCAGAATTTAAAAAATACTTACTTTCCTATTAACAGAAACCAGACAATATAAAACCAAACTATGTCCCCCACAACCCCCTAACTATATATACTAACTCCAGAATCACACTACAGTGGGGAAAAGGGCATATATCTTTTATTATCAAGCAGTACTTTACACCCTGCCACTACTGCTGGGAACACACAAAACATCCACCATATTACTTTAGATACTTCCCATAAAAATATAAAGAGGCACACTGACATTTAGAAACACTACAGCACTACTTTCTGCATGACTGTCGGTATTCTGACAGTCAGCACTTAAGTTACAGTAATTCTTTTTATCCCAAGCAAGTCACAGATGAAGGGAAACCCACATCATGTATATGGCTTAAAATTCAGTGAAATGAGATTCAGTCAAGTGGGTTTTCAGTATTTTGAAAATTAAGTGATTTGGTCTCAGTCAAATGAAATTCAGTCAATTGAGATTTAGGTGATGTGAAGTAGACTCATATATGTATATATATATATATATATATATATATATATATATATATATATATGTGTGTGTGTTTGTGCATTTGTATGTCTCTGTCAGAATGACAAAATCTCATAAGAATGAATGTTGAAAGACCGAACGCGAAAAATCGAAAACCCTAAAGGTTGAAAAATGAGAAACAAAACACCTCCTGCTAATGATGTATACAAACTCCGAGATCACACTATTGTTGGGAAAGGAGCACAACTGCAATTCCAAATGTCTCATTATCCCACACAGTCAAGGTTTTTATTGTTCTACCTTCCTGGCTCGGTCTTTTGACATCCTCTCTTGTGAACATTCATCCCTCTGATAGGGAACTCTCTGTCTCTCTGTCTCTCTCTCTCTCTCTCTCGGTCTCTGTCTCTCTGTATACATACATAGTTGTAGACTGATAGATGCAGTTGCCAGAATTTGAATTGTTTGGATTCACTTGGAGAATCATTTGGAATATTTACAAATGATCCATTTACTACCAGCATAGGGGAAATCCAAGTTTTATCACAGTTTTGTTGAAAAAGTTATATAGCATTTAATTGTGCCATCTGGTAAAATTTTTAAAATAAATGTTTCCAAAGTTACAATTCAACCAAAAGAACAGTGATGTTATCTGAGTAAAGTAATATAATATAAATATAATTTTTCCATTGTCATAGGATGGTTAGTATTGCAAATATAATTCTGGCAGTAATCTTTCTTTTTACAAAGAAAATGTTGAAATTATTTGAAGATATTAATGGACTGCTATTTTTGGATATGCAGTGAAATGTATTAAATTGAAGATTTCCAAGAAGAGGTAGAATATTCCCTAAAAGGAAAAGATCAATACACATTATATTCTGTTTTGAATATGGAATATTAGCTCTTCTGCAATGTGCTTAACCCATATCCAACTTTCTGTTATTCTTTGTCCTATTCTCGAAGTCATGCTCAGACAGAGCTCTTTAATCTATGTTCTGCTATATTTCTTACTTTTCTATAACCCGTAAGCTGGAGAATGCTCCTGCATACACAGAGTATATGCGTTTATATCATGTTATCGAAAGCCAAAAACACTGAACACCATTTCATCGAACCTAAATAATCTAAAGCACACAATATCGAACATTCAGAACAGCAAATTTTTTCCCAGGGAAAAAATTCGCTATTCCGAAACACATTCACACAACGCAGGCACACCAAAAAAACAGCAATCCACACACTTACACTTAAAATCATACATCTAACCCTACACTAAACTATACAAACACTACTATCTATCCACTTACCTTAACCCAACCCTAACCCTAGGGTCCGTCACTGTCGCACACTCACCTTACCCGTGCCCTAACCCTAACTCACTTAACCCGCCCCTAACCCTAAACTCTGTCACTATTGCACACTCATGTCACCAGCGCCCTAATCCTAACTCATGTAACCCGCGCCCTAAACCTAGCGCCCACACAATCACACACTTACCTGAACCCCCGTAACTTTCCACCACAGTGCTAAAAATAGCGAAGCCACAGAAATGGACAACCAAATTCTTTCCCTAGGAAATAATTCGATGTTCTGCAGCTTCACTATTTTTAGTGTTCGATGCATAATTTTCGACATTGTGGCATTTAACGTTATCAGCTTTCGATAATGTGATATGAACCCGAGTATACAGTGCAACAAGACAAGTACTAATAAATAAGAATATTCATGTTACACATTAGAGCCTATCAGCAGAAAACTTCTGATTATTTATAATTATATAAAATATCAAAATATGACCTCAAAACTGTTGGCAAAGAAAATGATTTAGAATAATTGAAATATAATATACAATTTTAAAATGTTTAATTTCTAACAAATTTTAAGTCTTGGAATTTAGGGGTCTATATTAAAACCATTAAAGCTGAAATCCGCAAAAGCAATTACATTGACACATAAGCATCGATCTACTAAAACAGCGAACTTCGGAAACATCGAAAATCAGAATGTTGAACGTATTTCCGGAAGCAACAGCGCCATACAGGTAAGTTAAATCTAACTAAACAAACCTAATGTAACACATTTTTCCAAGCCCCCCCCCTGCACCCCCCACACCCTCTACTTAAATATACCAACTCCAGGACCGCACTACAGTGGGTAAAAGTATATATTTCCTCATCACCATGATCACCCTGCTGGCCAAGGAAATTCATTCGGTGTTCTGATTTTTGACGTTTCCGTAGTTTGCTGTTTTAGTAGATCGACAGTTATGTGTCACTGTAATTGCATTTGCAGATTTCAGCTTTCATGGTTTTAATATAGACCCGAATTTAACATGATTATATTATTATTGCATAATGTGTATGATAAAAATGCAGAATATAAATTAGTTTACATAGTACTACTTTAAGTGATAAATATATGATATATTTCAATGCCTCAGATTTTGCATATTTACTTTTCTAATCATCAATATAAGCTACAGTTAATGGATAGCTGTCTGCATATTTTTTATTACTATAAATCAGATTTTAGAATGTAATGATGTTTAAAAAATGCCCTCAAAGACAGAATACAAAAATATGTTCATGTGCATTAAAATACTAAGACAACCAAGAAAATCAGCTTTAACTAAAGCAGAGCATGTGTCTTATACCTGCAAGCTCTGTACAACATGCTGTTATGATTTGAGCTACTTCATAATATGATTAGAGCTACTGCATGTTGCTTGGGGAAAGTAAATAACTTGCTCTGGTAAAACCTGCATATAATTTTCTGTCTACCATAACTGCTACACAGCTACTGAACAAGTATCCCACATATGTAATCCTGATGTCAGGTACATTAAGTGATGAAGTGCAGATTAAAGCAGACAGTGCTGGGAATAGAGAGAAACAGGAAATTCATTACAATGCATGGAACTAATAGAGCTATATATTTCCATGAGTGAACAGAAGAATTTCTGGATAAAAAATGAAAAGGAAAAATGCATAAATATTTTGGAAAGACGTGCAGATTTTATAATGAAGTACTGATTACACAGTAAAATGGATGCCTCTCCTCTGTACCACCCAAATACATAATGGAATCATTATCATTTCCAGTATATAAAGTTAAACGTTTTCATTAATAGTTCTGTGCACATGGCCAAAAGCAGAAAAATAACAAACTCTGCAGTTGCAACGTCATAAGGAAAACATGATCATTGTGATAATCATAATCCAACATAAAACTACATTAAACAGTGCTCGTGAAACTACCACTGAATATTACACTTGTAGGCATCTCATACTTAAAGGAGTTTGGAGAGGATAGTGAACTCACCAATAAAAACTTGGTTTACAATTCATTAAAGGAGACATGCATGCATTAGAAGAAACAGACTATTTTTTTTCATTAGTCCATATTTTTTTAGCAGATTTTTCAGTCTAATGCATTATTGCCTCTATTGAACATAATTAACACATAACTGCATATTTCAAAATGTCTCTGGCTGAACATTTAGATATTTACTTGTTCTCTGAGAAACTGTTCTTTCAATAAGTGTTTTGCATAAAATCTAGATGAAACTTCTTCTTCTTTCGGCTTTTCCCGGTTAGGGGTCGCCACAGTGGATTACCTTGTCTGCACATTGAATGGCAGTGGAGTTTTTACGGTGTCGAGTTGCCAGCCCGGCGCCCAACCTTCCACAGAAGGCACACTCACATGCACACCTAGGGCCAATTTAGAATGTCCAATCCACCTGCAGCATGTCTTTGGGATGTGGGAGGAAACCGGAGCACCCGGAGGAAACCCACGCGACCACAGGGAGGACATGCAGACTCCGCACAGAAGGCACCCCAGCCAAGGATCGAACCGGAGAACCTCTTGCTGTGAGGCGGCAATGCTAACCACTGCACCACCGTGGCCGCCCAAAATCTAGATGAAACAATTTGTATAAAAATTATTTCCTAACAGCACTCTTCATCACAAGTTCTATCTAACTGCTTATTTTCCATAACAGGCAATTATCCTTTTAGTCACTTTCCTATACAACTGACCAACGTGCACTGTCCCATAGATTTGAAAGGCACCTTTCAATTAAACATTTTGTTTTGCTGATATTTTTACTGAAGCGCACTTTTAAAGCTGTGTTTGCAGTAAAATAAGGTACATATGACACAAGCATAAGGAGAAACATTTGCAGTACATATATTCATCTTGGATACGTTAAGAAGTCTTATTTCTCAATATCACAGACATAAACTATCTTCAGAGAAAAATATTATGTTAATCATTTACAGATGTGGAGTAAAATGTATTGAACTGACAAGCCACGCTGCTTCGCAAGGGATGGCTTGCACCTGTCACCCCTGGGCTTCCGGATATTGGCAAAGGCTCTTGCCACCCCCATAGTGCCTTTTTTAGGCAAGGCTCAAATTCTAAACCTACCACCCTAGAACACCAAAAAGGAAAAAAACTAAGGGTAATGCTGCTCAATGCCAGAAGTCTCAATCTCAAGATGCACTTCGAGGCCTGCCTTTCTCAATATGGAGAACATCGATGTCTGTGCTGTGACAGAAACCTGGTTCAAGGCTCCTGAGAGCACCCCAGCACTAACAGGTTTCACCTCATATCATGCGTTCCGCCCCAAAATCGGACAACACCGGAGAAGGAGGGGGTGTCCATATTCAGGACACCCACACCTCAAGGTTGGTGGCAACGCATGATGCATCGGAGACCATCCAGGTGCAATTAACCAGGCAAGACTGCTCTGCAAATTTGTAGCATGTTACAGGCCACCCTCTCAAACTCAGGAACCTCACATGGCCTTCCTGAAAACATTGGAGGGATAAATGTATCTCCAAACACCATCATACTAGGTGACTTTAACTACCCTAATATAGACTGGGAACACTACTCAAGCCCGAACACTCTAACCCAAAGATTCCTGGAGTTCATAAACTCAAATGCCATGGAACAACTAGTCACCATCCCCACAAGAGGAGAAAACATACTTGATCTCATCATCACGAACATGGGATCAAAATGTTCAACACCGAAGTATACCCCTCACTGGTGAGATCAGATCATAAACTCACGGAATCTCGCTGGAGGTCCTCATCCGCCCGCCCCACCTGAAACAAAAAGACCACAGTGAAAAACTTCTCAAAAGCCGATTTCACACTTCTAAAAACTAGTGTGGTCTCCTTTAAGGCCCCTGAGCCAGTGGTAAACATTACTCAAACCGCTGAATCACTTACAAATGCCTTCTACCAGCACCTACAGGACTGCATGGATCAGGCAATCCCAAACAAAACTAAGACTCTCTGTACCAAAGGCAAGCGTCCAGTCTGGTGGACCCCAGCCATAAACAAGCTCTACAACAAAAGGAGGAAGCTACTACAAGATAGAGCAAAATCCTTGAAAGGTAAGACACCTTTGATCATTATAAGTAAAAACTAAGAGCTCTCATAAAATCATCCAAGGCAAATTTTGAGAGAAAAATCGCCAAGGACTCTAAAGAGAATCATAAGGCCTTCTTTAGCTATGTTAGAAACCTAGGAGGAAACTCCCAGATATGCTCAGAATTAGTTCAAAATGATGTGAAAATTACTGAACCTACACACATTGCCAACATACTGGCTGACAGGTTCAGTGCAAACTTCTCCCCTCCCCCAAAAGGAGAGATATCTATTCCAGAGGATTGTAGCCCCCAAACATCTCCAACGCCCAGGTGAGAACTGCCTCACTAAGGCAAAAACACAGCATCCATGGGACCGGATGGTGTCCCCGGCTGTGTGCTTCATGAACTCAATGAGGAATTAAACCCACAGTTAGGACAGCTGTTTAATCTTAGCCTCACCTCAGGATACGCACCCAAGGAGTGGCGACGGCGACTGTGGTCCCACTTCATAAGGCGGTGCCTCCACAGACCCTGGAAATTACCACCCCATTAGCTTGACAAGCCTTATCTGCAAAGCCATGGAGAGGATCATAATGGAACTCATAAATAAAGACATAGGGAACTTGCAGACTTTGGATCCAACTCAGTTTGGCTTTGTCAAAGGCAGATCCTGCCTCTTAAACTTGGTTGACTTTTGAGACAGTCACCAAGGCCATTGATGAGGGAAAGGCAGTCCATACAGCCTACCTCGACCTGGCAAAGGCCTTGACACAATACCCCACTCAGGTATCATCGAAAAACTCATCAGCTTGAATGTAAACCCATACATCACAAGATGGGTTGCAAACTGGCTAAGTGACAGAACCCACAGGGTCAGAGTTGCTGGAGCCATGTCAGACTCAAAGCCTGTCACAAGTGGTGTCCCACAGGGCTCAGTCC
Source organism: Protopterus annectens (assembly GCF_019279795.1). NCBI lineage: Eukaryota > Metazoa > Chordata > Ceratodontiformes > Protopteridae > Protopterus > Protopterus annectens. The sequence goes on along the minus strand of NC_056733.1, from coordinate 1,578,290,996 downwards.
TGGGTCCACTCTTGTTCGGCATCTACTTTTCTGAAGTACAAGCAAACACAGGAGGGTTATGGCTGACAAAGTTTGCAGATGACTGCAAACTGGGCGCCATAGTCGAAAACACATCTGACACAGATATCCTCCAGAAGGGCCTCACAGAAATGGATAACTGGTGCCAGAGCCATGGCCTGAAGTTAAACGCCAAAAATGCATAGTCATACCCTTTGGGAAAAACAAGGCTACCCCTAGCTACCATATAGGTGGCAATCCACTGAGCACAGAAAAGTCATCAGAGATCTGGGGACCCAGGTTGACAGTAGCCTTTCGTTTGACACTCATGTTGCTAAAGTAGTTAGGAAAACCTTCTATATCACCCACCTGATCATGAAGGGATTCACATCTAGATCAAGGGAGGTCATCGTCCCCTGTACTCATCACTTATTAGACCTATGATTGAGTACAATGCCCGTTCGGAATGTATCTGACCAGACACCTGCTGCAGCTTGAAAGGCCCCAAAAGTTCCTCACCAAAAGGATAAAGGGTCTCAAAAATATGTCTTATGCTGCCCGACTGAAAGAACTCCAGCTCTATTCAGTCTCATACCGCTTGCTCAGAGGTGACCTGTGCCTGACATATAAGGCCATGTCAAACCCAGATTTGATGAATATGCTTCACCTCAAAAATCTAGATCCCTCAGAACCACAAGGGGGAGACTTAAACCTTGACACGGTTATAAATAGAACGTGCTGGAGGGACAGATTCATCACCCAGAGACTCCCTATGCTGTGGAACAAAATCCCGGTACATGTGAGGCAGAGCACCTCTCTGGTCTTGTTCAAGAGGAATCTTGACCAATGGATGGGAGATTGCAGATATACCCCAGGGATTACTTCAGCGTCACTGCTTGACAGAGGCACAGCAAAATGATAGGCATAGTTTTTATTCAAACTAAAGGGGTGGCGAAAGCCACATAACTATGGGCTAGGCTTATAAATGCCCTTGGGCAGATAGCCTAGTATGAACCTATGAACCTATGAACCTATGAACCTATGAATGTTTACGTATCACTAATTGAAACAAACTGGAAGTAGAGAGAATGGGGCCTGCCCTAACACACAGCTGAATCATGTAATCCCTTTCCAAATGTCACAAGAATATGGTTACTACTCATGCAGAAATTCACAAGACAACCACAGACTGTAAAATCCACATCCCATCATCATGTGACAATTATAAGCATTGTATAATGCATCACATAATACCAACAGAAACACTTAAAAACATGCCTAAAAATAATGTTTTAAATATGGTAGACTATTCAAGTGAATTTCATCTGATGAAGTCTGATTATCACAGACACAATCACTAATTATGGTGGTTTTAGTGAATAAAGTTGGACTAGTTGCCATTTCTGGGTCCTGACGCTTTTTATTGTGGATTTTATTTACTACTCATGATGTTATGATGTTGTACATTTATTATTAAAAAGCTTTTTATGATACAAATATATAAAGGTTGCCAAATCAATGTGATTTAGTGCAGTGCATTTTCATTTTTTTAATGTAAATATGTATATATATATATATATATATATATATATACACACACACACACACACACACACACACACACACACACACACACACACACACACACATGTCTATATGCATGGTAAGATAAACACAAAGTGTGGACAGTATGACAGCATTATGCATGAATGAATGTTATGTCTGAACTGATAAATGGCCAAAAACCATGTTACATAAATGTGATGAGAGTTTATGCATACCTGGAAGAGCTAGGGTGGATTACAGATGAGCATGGACTTCCTCTGAGTATTCATAAAGCTTGCCAGTGTGCAAGTAACAGCCACTGGAGGTGTCTACTGAGCAATGAGGTACATATCAGTATAATACCACACACAGTTTGCATTTGTAGTGTAGATGTGAGACTCCTGTTATTCACAAAAAGCATAGGTAAGTGTCTAGTAATGTGCGAATGATGTATTCTTCTGTATTTTTGCATGCCCATTTTTTATGCAAATAGGACAGAACAGCATCAGCTGTAGAATACATAAGGACTCCCTAAGGTGCAAACTTAAACTGCACATCCCCAATGCCAGACTGGTTGTCCTCCTGGTTACTGGTCTGTGCTGCATCTGTGATTAAGGCTGCAATAATTTCCACTTTGGTCAGGTTGGCATATGCCAGTCCTTTGTCTTAGCGCATCTCAGCCAACTGATTCCTTGTCAGCTTGCCATAATCATCTGCTGACATCCTTGCCTGCTCTCCCTGACTAACTAAGCTAACAAAAAGTAAATAAATAAAACTATTGTAATATGAAACTCTGAATGTCTACTTTGTGGCTGCCTAAGAGTACAAACACCATCTTTAGCTTCACTATATTTTCCTGACTGAATCTAGGAGAGTTACTATTCCCTGCTTACTTAATAGAGCAAGGCAGATGATGTGGTGAATGGTCCTTCTTGTAGTCAGGTCCAAGGCAGAATACTCAATGCTGAGAGAACAGTCTCTGTAATACCTAAAACATAAGTTCCAAGATGGCTGGCAGAATTACCTTATCTGGTCAACTGACTCTAGGTTCTCACAGTAAGCCTCCTTTGAAGCTGAGACAGGAATTTAGCATAGATGTCTACAATACACAGGTAAATGTTTATGGCAGTGCCCTGGAGCCAGGAAACAATTACAGTACTTCCCATCTTCTTTGCACTCTTTACTGAAGCTAATAAACAATGGCTTCTTCCAGACCTACAATCTTCAGCCCTATTCATCACTGTGGGATGCCATTTTAATGGTTTAACAGCTCACTTACATTTCCCATATTTTTCTTAACGTAAGCTAGCTGGTTGATGTCTGCTCTTCCAGGGTCCTTTGCTAACATACATACATATAGTCTTAGATGTATTTTCCTTCTCGTTCTAGCAGAACCCACTTTTTATGCATTTTTCAACACTAGGAACTTTATGAATACATTTGATATTCATATGCCATATGGTTCTAATACATTTGTAACATAAGCATCTATATAAGCCAGTTTGGTATTCAAAATGCCACACAGTTCTAATACATTTGCAACATAAGCATCTGTACAAATCAGTTTGATATTGAAATACCATACAGTTTCAGTACATTTGTAACACATGCATATTGTACACATCAGTTTGATATTCAAAGGATATCATTCTTTATCAAACTCCACCTAGCTATGCTGGCACTAGACCATATCATCACAATTGTATACTAAACAGAACAGGAGGTGGGTCTCTTAGTATATATACAAGTTGATTTAAGAAAGTAACGCTAACAGAAAATTATTATTAGAACTCTTGCATACAAAAATTACAGCAAATGATTTATAGTTTAGCATCATTAAATGCTGAAGAAGCAATATAGTACTGGTATACAGGGACTACACATTTTAAATATGCAGTACTGCCACTAAATTATGCACACGTCATGAATTAAAATCATTGAATTATGTACCGCTACATCTGATTATGTATGCAAGGAGTGAATTGCCTTGAAAACGTATGGTAAATGTACAATAATTCCTTTAGTTATAACCAACACCTGACATATCCAAATAAGTGTTAGAGTGCACAGATCCGGTAAAGGGTTATAGACACTGCCTCTCCTGGATTTCATTAATTTTAGTGAAAAGCCAGTATGTTTTAGTGCATTGAAAATCAACCAAGCAATTTTTGCACCTCCCAAAACACATGCTCGCGCGCGCGCGCACACACACACACACACACACACACACACACACACACACACACACACACACACATGCATGCATGCACACATGCACGCATGCACCCACACACATATTAGTTTCATGGAGGAGTTACTAATATCTCTCCATTGACAATACCCCTTTCCTGTTCCAATGGCACATGCTGCTATCAACTAGCCCCATCTAATATTTAAGGTTTCATTTACTGAATATACTTAAAATGCGCTAGCAAATTACAGCAACATAGCCAGACTATTTCTATTCAAAAGTGCAGAGGAGATATGGCCAAAAGGGAAGATGCCAATTATTACACTGGTACTATAAAGTAGAACTTCATACGCCAATAAGCAGACATTATCAGAAAACTTTTATAAAGTAATAAAAAGAAATTTACTTAAGGGAAAATTATGTAAAAAGAAATCGACCAAAGATATAAAGTACCCAGTAAAGTAATTGCTCAGGGAAGTAATAAACATATATTGTAAAAGAATAGGTAATGGCAGAATACTTATATCTGCAACTAAATAAAGACATCCTGCAACATTCTAAAGAAGTCTGTACTACCAGAATTATGCCATGTGTACCAACAAACTCCTTAAGGATCGAATAGAGTACAGGTGTGTATTCATCTGCTTAGGCTCAAGCCAAGTACCTTAGTTACAGAATACAAGAGCCTGAATCCTCTACACCAGCTACCAGATCACTCAAAATGCATTTTCAAGGGATTGAGCTTCAGTGCATTTTCAAAGAATTGCGAGCTTCAGTGTATTTTCAAGAAATTGTGAGTTTCAAGAAAAGAGAAGTTTATTCCTTCTCATGCAAAGTCAATTTTCAATGTGTAATTGTTTGGTTTATCAGATGCCCATCACTGTTTGTGCTACAGAAGATTAACATTGTGTTAGTAGCACAACTTGCAGCATGGCTGCTTTTGATGTAGAGGGCTGTGGGTTCTACTCCCACCCCACATAGATGGATTGCTGATTTTGTGTGGTATATGAGGGGTGCTGCAGCCCTGAGTGTATCCTTATTTGAATGAAATACCTAATAAGTATGAGCATGTTGTTGGTTTGCCCTTCATTTCCTATTGCAATATTACCAACTTACCATTTTTGTTATGTAACTTAGACAATTTATTCCTCAAGAGCAGCAGGTACTTCATTTGTAGGTGAAACACTGAAATATAAAATTGTTTGCAAGCAGCAACCTCTTCATTAGTTACAGATATCTTTAATGTAGAATTATTCAGATTACTTTTACTTCTGCAGAGATTGTGCACACTAACTGATACTGAGTGGCCTTTTATGGTTGAAATGTTCTGAAAAGGGCAGTTTTGTCATTATTGGTGAATATATTTTGGTTCATTACTTACTGGAAAAATGTTCAAAAGTACAAATTTAAAACATGCTAACGAGTGTTGTTTTTTTACAAGCAATATAATTTAAAACAATCAGAAAGGTGAATAAAAGAACACATGCATGTTTGCATATCCCTAAAAATGTCTACAAGTGGTATATAGTTTGAAAACAGGCCAACAGTAAACTTTATCCATCACTGGCCAGGTACATTTTCTTTGAATGTGAGTTCCAATGCCATTTTAATGATTGCAAGTTTCACAGACAGAGAAGTTTACTGTTAATGCTAAGTCTGTTTTCATTGTGAGACTGTATTGTTCTGTTTAGCAAATGTCTATCTGTGTTTGTGCTATACAATTTGAGATATAAATTATAATTTACATTCAAATGTCTGTAATCATTGAAGAAGTAAAGAAGAAAATAGTATCACACTGACAGGTTTGAACAGTGTTTGTGGTAACTGGGGAGAAATAGCCAAGTAATGGGACACTGGAATGGCTGCACAGGGGGTGGGGATGGGGGGATGCTGTATGGAATGTGCGCATAGGGGGCCCAAATCCATTATCGTGCCTAGGGACCACTTGTCCAATATTTGGTTCTGATCTTGAGGTATGTTTAGCTGAAAATGAAAGGTTAATTCTGAAGTAATGCAACATCAACTTTCTTAATAAACCTCGAGCTGACCAAGACTCTGTTGATTTCTTGGCCAAAACATGAATCACTGCTAAAATATCAGTGGGAAATTCACCCCCTCATTACAACTCCTTTTGCCATACTAATGTCACCACCCAAATAGTCATGAACTCTAAGAAGGTAATACCCTTTTTCCTCTCTGAATGCCATTTCTGGACCCTCCTCTCAGCAAACAATGCATCTTTAAAAACACTCCAGTACCAAACCCTCTCGCAGTGCAACACATCTCCTTGGAGAATTCCCAGTCCCATTACCAAAAGGATACTTTACTAAATCGGAAGAAGAAGCCCAACCAAATGGTCATATGGTCTTTGAGCAGATTGGATACTTTGACTCAATGATGTTGGCACCATTTTCCCATCAGCAAATTAGCTAAGGACCTGTTAAGTGCTTTTCCAGGACCTATAGCCCAGTATGCAAAGTTCAACAATCTGAGCACCTCCAGTCCATCCATAACCTTAGTTTTCACATTACTAACTTGTTCCTCAGCTTGTCCAGCTACGGAGACAAAACATATCCACCTCAGCATCCACTTCAAGTCCCTAAAATTTAACCTCTTGACAGGCACTTCCTGTCTACCCTCAGCTAGGGGCAGTCCCAGTTCATAGCACGTCTCCACAAAAAGTCAAACACCCCTTGCCACTGCCTCTTTCTTATCACCTACTAAAAAACAAAAATATCTAATTAGTACACTGCCTTCAACCCTGATGCACATGCCTAACAAAACCAATCTAATTCTGATCTAAATTTTTCAAATGCAGCAGAAGTCATAAAAGTGTTTAAAAAATGTAGCAAAGGCCACTGCATAACCTGTTGGCATAACTTTGTCAAAATAAAATGTACCCTCTAGACACATGTACAAGACCAGCCTAGATATCTAATAGGTAGCAGACAAAAAATTATTCAGTGTCAAG
>NC_056733.1:1578249292-1578279292 GCF_019279795.1 Protopterus annectens | reverse complement strand
CCCTTGGATTCGTTTGGTTGTATGATGTTTCAATTTTTTTTTTTTTGAAATTTTACTAAATTGTGTTTCAATAAAAGGGAATGGATTAAATAGTTTGGTATTCACCTACCTAAAATAATACACTACTGAACTACTTGTGTCAAGAGCATATTTTGCTACATGATTTTTTACTGATGCTTTGATCATTTTATGCTATAATTGAGTCATACATTGTGAACTATTGCATAGCATTTGGTGTTTCACTATGGACACAGTTGTGTACCATCTAAGTTACTATATTTTATTAAGGGGATGTGGAGCAAACCCCCATACCATGGGGATTTGGAGTGTGAATTCCACCACATAAAATGCATGCTATTAATTTTGATGGTTTTATTTCACATTTTACATTTTAGTACAGTTACTGTGAAAGGGATCATAAAAGAAAAGCATTTGGTTTTTGCTGTTGTAATCATGTTTTATCTGAAGTACTATGTTTGTAGTGTTAGTAAATTTGGCAGGGTAGTTGTTTGAACAATTGTTGAAGGAAACTGTTTTCTTTTCATGACTGGATGGTTTATAAAAGGTTTTCAACAGATTGTGTATTTTATACGTTCATAGGTTCATAGGAGATTACTTGGCTAATGGTCCTAGAGCTCTTCTTGTGCCTGTGGCTACAAAAGCATCTGAAATACCAAGCAGATATAACTATATTTTTTTGAATTTGCTCTGTTTCACTGATATTTAACAACCCTGTGCTGCATTTATTTATTATCATTATTTTTCTGCCTGCATTGTTTGCTTATTATTGTAGTGCTCTTAGCTTGTTGATTGCCTTGCTTCTGTTCTGATATCTGTTTCCATTTTATTTTTCACACTCACCCATCCAAATGTCCTTTCCTTAAAACTTGGTGGCTTTTGAGTTACCTATCTCTACTATAAATTAGATATTGGACACTCCTCCCAGTCCTATTGCAGCAGCTTATTTTACTGAGTACAATGAGATTATTTGGGAAGGCCCACCTGCTTAGTTTCTTAACCTCGAATTATCTTCCATACTTCTAAAAAAAATTACACTTTACTGAGCTCCTTTTACTATATATGTGTCTCTTCCTACTTTATTATTTTATTTTCTTGTTTTTAAAGGTGTTCAATTGCATTTATTGTGCTGATTTTATTACTGCTTGTTAATAGCCATTAAATTGTTTGTGTTATTCTAAACTTTAGTCGTGGTTGAAGGACTTGGTCTTCAGGACAGTTGTTTTACATTAAGACGGGTGTGGTTTACACTCTTGCTGGAGGATAGGGTAGCTTCTGACCTTCTGAGCTGGGAACTGCTAGGTGAAAGTTAATTGTGCATTTGTTCTAGTTTAAGCACTTGGGTTCCAAATCAATTATTTTACATTAGGAAGATTTGTGGTATAAACTTCTGTGGTAGGAGAGGATAGCGTATACCTTTCTAAGCTGGGAATTGGTGGCTGAAGGCTTATTGTGTCTGTTATTCTGAAAGTGTCTTAGTTCTGGCTTAAGCACTTGGGCTCCAAACCCAAACTTATTGTCATGTTGTTCCAGGTGTCTTTGTTCCAGTTTAAGCACTTTGGTTCCAAACCAGTTACTTTACATTAGGATGTTTTTGTCGTCTAAACTCTTGTGGCAGGAGAGGATAGTCTGCACACTCCTAAACTGGGGATTGCTGGTTGAAGGCTCATTGTATCTTTTATTCTGAAAGGGGCTTAGTTCTGGTTTAAGTACTTGGGCTCTAAGCCAGTTATTTTACATTAGGAGAGTTGAGGTCTAGACTCTTGTGGCAGGAGAGTGTAGCCTACACCAATCTAACCAGGGAATTGCTGGTGAAGGCTTATTGTGCCTGTTATTATAAGTATCTTTATTCTGGTTTAAGCACTTGGGGTCCAAATAAGTTACTTTACATTAGGAAGATTTGTGGTCTACACTCTTGTGGCGGGAGGGTGTGACCTACACCCTTCTAAGCTGGGAATTGCTGGTGAATTGCTGCTTTATTTAAACTGATTTTTGCTCTTGTGGCTATGATTTTAAGCTCTTTGAATTTCTAGTACTTATGCATCTTATAGCATAGGCCAGATTCAGACTTGCTGAATCTAGACTGTTTGGCATCACTTGAACATTAAAACCAGCTGTTCACTGAGATACTGAAAGATCTGAGGCATCTGTTGGTTCCAGCTAACTATAAGTACCTATTTTCTTCTCTTATATTGCACTTTAATTTATATTTGCATTCTGCTCTCTGTTTAAATTGTCTGAACTGTTTTTTGCCACATTTTACTGTATACTGTACCAGTTCAGCTGTAGCATAGCCCAGTTCAAGGTTTGTTGTTTCTGGGTCTGTTTTGTAATTTCTGCACATCAAATTCAAGCCATCCTTGTTGGTGAAGGCATTTCTGCACCTTTGTTGGAGGAGACTGCTACCAGGATCTTATCTAATCGAAGATGATTGGACTAGAGCTCAGAGAGAGAATCCTTATTGGCTAGTATGAGTTAAAATGGTTATTTCTTGTTTTATTTAAGCCCTGCATTTGCACTTGTTTGTGTGTAGAGCACCAAATTAATTTTTCCCTTACCACTTTGCTTGTGGTCCTCCAGCGATTTTTCATGGCTCTGCTCTACTGTCAGGTGGAACACTCAGCCTAGCCTCAGAGGTACCAACACACCTCTCACCCACTAGCCATTCCTAAGTGTGACCTCTTTTCTCGATCATATAAATTTACCTAATACTACAGACAGACAATTTCGCACAGTTTCTCAGCCAGCTTGGTCCATATGAGCTTGCTGGGGCAGTGTAGCAACTGCCTCATGCTCACTGGTAACCCTCTACTCCTACTCCACACAAACCCATCATGTGAGATATCCAACTATATTAAGAACCTTGAATCCATGCTCTCTCACACAACAGTCAGTACATATGATAATGAGTGCGTTGTCAGCATGCACAGCTCACCTCCTACTCCACCCAAACACATATCACACATGCCTACATAAGCAGCGATCCTCATGCAAAACATACTTAAACACCAGAGACCACCCAAACACAAACACAAGCACTCTACATGTAATACTTTCTCTACAGAATGCAGTGCACATAATAGCTCATGTACCAGTGTCTCACCTGTCAAGTCCTTAAGGCAAAACAGAAAACCAAAGATATTATTCATAGGTGATTCCATTGTAAGGCACACATATGTCCCTCTCACCAGGCTGGATAAGGAAAAGGTCAAGATCAACTGTCTTGTCATGTGCAAGGAACTGCCATACCACACATTCACTCAAATCTCTCAACAACAGGTACTGTTATGACTCTGTCATAGTCAATGCTGGTATGAATGACTTAAGATGTACCTCTCTGGACTATTTCAAGAAAGACATGACTGAGCTCTTGGATTATGTGTCTCAGGCAGATATGTCCCTAGCCTTAAATAGCATTTTACCTTCACCTAGGTTGATGCCTCACTACAAACAGGAAATGATTGACTTCAATAACTGGCTTAGTTTCTGCTGTCATTCTAAGGGGATCCAGTATCTGTCAGCCTGGGATGACATGATTGACAGGCCTTGATGCTTTTCCAGAGATGATCTTCATCTGTTACCCCTGAGATTTCGGCTACTGGCTAAGGATCTTGCCACTTCCATGGCACCTTTTTTAGGCAGTGTCTCGAGGACAACATTCCTGTAGTAAAAACTCCATCTAAACACAACCTTAAGATTATACTGCTAAATGCTAGAGTTCTTAACATGAAACTGCACTCACTGGAACCAGTCCTCACCTTGGAAGACACAGACATTTGTGCAGTCATGGAGACCTGGTTCAAGGCTGTGGAGAACACCTCAGCCATGCTGGATTAAACCTCCTTCTACACATTCAGACTACAAACTGAAGGAGTGAAAACTAAAGGAGGCAGTGTATCAATATTCATTAAAGATAAATCCACCAACAGATTGGTTAAACACTATGATTAAGGCCAAAGTCAATCCAAACCAGCATGTATGGCAAGTGCAAAGGCTCTAAAGTCCAAAGGCAAATTCAAAAAAGACAGAGCCAGCAGAAAGTGTGGTATGACAATTTAATATGCCAACAAATACAGTATCATGGGTGAGGAAAAAAGTACCCCAACACCCAAACCAAACCAGTTTCAGCTCAATAGCCTTCTTCAGTGAAAAATACAAACAGCATACAAATAATAGGACAAAAAAGCCCTTTATATTATACATACACAGATTCAAGACAACCTCTTATTGGTTAAATTAAAGATGTGAATTTAGACCAGGAGGAAAAAGCCCCCCCCCCCCACTTTGATAATCCATTTTCTTTCTTTAACATTTAAAATGATATGCCAGCCAGATTTATCCCTACAATTCCCCAATATGCAATCAATTATGGTAAATCTAAATAAAGCAGTATTATGTTTGCAAGTATGTTTAAAGAGAGCATTGGACTGTCTTTTATTCTTTATACCACTCACATGTTCCCCAATTCTAAGTTTGAGAGGTCTCAAAGTTTGGACCACATAAAACATGGAGCATGGACAAGTGCCTTATCATGCTAGTGCAATTAAGGTTTTTTGATTTATGTTTATTGTTGCCAGCTTTATTATTGAACTATAATGTTTCTTTATGATTATGTAGAAAGCCAACCTTATATATAGTTTGTACTCCATGACGATTTTGGGTGGATAGCCAGGTCCTTACTATTTGGAAGGGAACTACCATTAGTACTTTTGTATTTTGTATTTTCCAAGTTGCATCTCTTCCCCAGCCGTGAGGTTTACTACATATTGGGAAAAATTCTTGATGTGTGCTTTCACATGTATCAGGCAACTATTACTATTTAACTTTATCAGGATCTTATCCATGGGGTCTGCTACATTTGGGACGGACCTTTTTTTTATGTTTTTTGGTCCTGTTGGTTTTTGAACTTAGTGATACGTAGCATTGTGTGTGGTTTCTATAACTGATGTACAGGACCGGAATGGTCATTCACAACAAGGGCTACTTATTGTATCACTTTATACACTGGTTTCAGGGGGTGAATACCCATTATGAGTAGGGATTATTGAATATTTAATTCCCTACTCGGTTTTTGCCTATACATGTGTAATAGCTGATATATTAGTTTCAATATATTGACATGATTGTGGGCCTTATGGTTTGTGACTGAGTGTGACATTAAGTGGATATATATGCTTTTTTGTGCCATCTTTTGTAGGGTTAACTTAAAGGTTTTATGGTCTTCCCTTCCATTATATGTTGGTCTGGTGACTCTTTATTTTGTTCTTTGGATTTTTTGGTTGATTGCTAGTTGGTCAATATATACCTTTGTCATGGATTTGGCTTGTCTTATCAAAAGTTTATCATCCGATATGGAAGATTTGGAGGTATTTGGGTTAGGACCTGTTAGTTTAAATAATAGGGACAACTTTATAGATAATGACCCAGCTAGCCAATGTAAGGTGGCCTTCTTTAAACTGACTTAAGAATATAAATAATTTAAGAACTAATGTCTGGCATTTGTGGCTCTTTAAAGCCTATCAATATAAACAGATTCACCTAGGGGGCTTAGAGTCAATTTACAACCCTTGGTACATAGTGTTGACCATTTACTTTCTGAACAATGGGCTCAGGTACAACAGCAGGCATCCATGGGTTTTGTGGATGCCTTAGCAGCCTATTATGAACTTATGGTTCAACAAGGCATTCAGGAAGTTGAAACTCTATGTCAGAACCTTAATGCTTTTGAGACTTTACCTTGCTATACATCCTGTCTGAACCAACTTAGTAGTGAATACTTGACTTGGAAAAGCCACTTAAAGAAAAAAAGATGAAGAAATTTAACAGAGATTTAGGTGGCTATGAGAAAGGCAAACCTTTTGATATTTCCAAAAATGTCAAATTTTTGTTCTCTGACAAAATACCTAAATCCATTCTTAAAAGAAATACAGGGGGATGAATCATCATCCAGTACTGAGGTTGATGATATCCACACAGTTGTATCACCAGTCCCCAAGCAGAGTAATTTGCAACACCCTTTAGGGTCAGAATCACCACACAGTTGTATCACCAGTCCCCAAGCAGAGTAATTTGCAACACCCTTTAGGGTCAGAATCAGGAGAGGGGGGAGGAAACATAAGGGCAACAAGCAGTTTGGAGGGGACTCCTCAAACTGATGACACAAAGTTAGATACTTGTATTAATGTGCATAACATTTCCTCTGTAACCCTGTCTGAAACTGAAATAAAGATCTTGAACAAAGGCCTGAACTTTGTATCAGTTTTTTTGTTCCTGAACATATCCTGGTTCAGGATGTGATGGATTTTTGTCGCTTATTAAATCTAAGGCTATATTTTGATAATGCTCCAACCAATACACAGAGAGGTTTTAAATTTCATGGATCTACCATTATGCCCCCCATGTCACCTATTGTATCGATTTTTCAATCTAATGTTCTTAAAGATCTACATTTTAATCCTCGTGATTATAAGAACTTTCCCAACTATTTACCTAAGGTTGAGGAACAATGTATAGATACTTTAAGGAATAACAAGGATATTGTTATTCTACCTGCGAATAAAGGAGGAGCAGTTGTGATACAGGACTGGGTCTCTAATTGTGAGGAGGCATTGAAACAGTTACATGATGGTAGATACTATATGGCTATGCCATTGGATCCTGCTAGGAGGTTCAAAATGGAAATCAATACCTTTCTAGATAAAGCTCAGGAGGAAGGCATTATCACTAGTGCAAACATTTTCCATCTTAAGGTACCTGACCCCAAAGAACAGTATCTTTATCTTGTACCTAAGATCCACAAGGATCCGAAAAATCCACTGGGGAGACCTATAGTGGCAGGTAGGGGCTGCCTTATTGAACCCCTCTCCAAATTTCTGACACTATATTTGAAACTCTTGTTGGCTTATGTGTGAGCTCACATCCAGGATACTACCCAATTTTTTGTATGTACCCTAGATATCATTTATTTGTATACCAACATCACACATTGGGCAGAGTTGTCAGCATTACAACATTGGCTGGATAAATCTGAATTGTATGAACCAAGTTTTAACACCTTTTGTGTTTGCCTGGCTGAACACATTTTAACAAAAAACATGTTCTATTTTAAAGATCAATGCTTTTGGCAAGTAGAAGGAGCAGCCCATATATGCCGACCTCTTCATGGCATACCTGGAGGAGGAGTTGATTTATGATGCTTGCCACAATTTGTATATTAATGAGATTGAAATTTGGAGGCGATACCTCAATGATTGTTGTTTGGTGTGGAAGTCTGATGATATTTTCTTGAAAGAGTTTGTGGATTATCTTGATATAAATAAATGGGGCATTGGATTTAAGGTTATTTTCAGTATGGCTGAAATTACATTTTTGGATATTTTTGTCAGTAGAAATTCTGATAATACCTTGGATACTCAGGTATATAGGAATTTTCCCCAATATATTTCTCTCTTGCATGCTACCAGCTTCCACCCACAACATATAATCTGGAACATCCCAAAATCTCAGTTTTTAAGGGTCAGAAGGATTTGCTCCAACTCTTTAATGTATGACCAATATAAAAAGGAGATCATCCACTGGTTCCAGGAAAGGGGTTACAAACCAGGGGATATTAGCAGGGTTTGCCAATTTGCTTCAAGACAGGATAGGGCCAAATTATTGTAATACAAAGTACAGCCACCAGATACTCATTCTAGGATGAGATTTGTTATGACTTTTGGCACAAACACCAAATCATTTATTTATACTATTAATAGACATTGGCACATCCTGATGGCAGAGGAAAGACTGTCTGATTATTTGGGGGATAGATGTTATTTTTCCTTCCACAGGGGCCGCACATTGGGTTCTCTATTTAGTCATTACAAAAGGTTTGACCATAGGGGGACATCTCCCATCCAATGGACACTCATGGGGGACACATTGGTGGGATGTGTCCCTTGTGGACATTGTTCCCATTGTTACAGGGTGAACAAAACTAACAAATTTACCAGGTAAAATATGTCCACAGTCTTTAATATCACTTTTTTGGCAAATTGCAGCACAAGTTGGGTAATATATTTGGCCACTTGTCCATGCTCCATGTTTTATGTGGGCCAAACTTCGAGACCTCTCAGACTTAGAATTGGGGAACACGTGAGTGATATAAAGAATAAAAGACAGTCCAATGCTCTCTTTAACTCATTACAGCCGAGTGACATCTACAGGCGTTTCTGCAGTTACCTCCTACTGCTCCTCTAGGCGTTGAATATTGCCTGCTCATATTTGCATTAATAATTCCAAAACCATGCTACACACAAGACATCAGAATATTTTATCTTGAAGCATATATGATGGCAAACACAATTGTATTGATATATGACCTCTGTCAATAAGTATTTGTTAGAACTGAAAAGTAATAACTTCATTTTTTAAAGGCTGAAGCCACACCTACTGGGAGTTAAAGGTACACATTCAAAAGAGCTCTACTGGAGGGAAAGAGTAAACATACTTGCAAACATAATACTGCTTTATTTAGATTTACCATAATTGATTGCATATTGGGGAATCGTAGGGATAAATCTGGCTAGCATATCATTTTAAATGTTAAAGAAAGAAAATGGATTATCAAACTGGGGGGGGGGGGTCCTCCTGGTCTAAATGAGGATCTTTAATTTAATCAATAGGAGGCTGTCTTGAATCTGTGTATGTATATATAAAGGGCTTTTTTGTCCTATTATTTGTATGCTGTTTGTCTTTTTCACTGAAGAAGGCTACTGAGCCGAACCGGTTTGGTTTGGATGTTGGGGTTCTTTTTTCCTCACCCATGATACTGTATTTTTTGGCATATTAAATTGTCATACTTCACTTTGTGCTGGCTCTGTCTTTTTTAAACAGTATGATTCCCTGGAGATACTTCAGATGCAATTAACTGCTGGTAGGACACCTATTCAAGTCATTGCCAGCTACAAGACCCCCCCACTCCATGAATCAGAACACAGACTCTACCTGTTTGGATTTACTTAAGTCTAACAAAATACATCAAAACACCATAGTTTTGGTGAACATTAACTACCCATCCATTGACTGAGTAAATTACTCATGCTCAAACTCACTTGCCCAAAGGTTCATTGAGTTTGTTAACTCCAATGCCCTAGACCAGCTGATTAAAACCCCCACAAAGGGTTCCAGCATCCTGGATCTGGTGCTTACCAATATGGGGGAAAACTATAGCACCCCCACAGGAGGGCTTTCCTGGTGAGATCTGACCACAAATCAGTCTCATTTGAAGTAACTGTCACACCTGACCCCCCCCCCAACTCCAGCAGCAATTAAAGTAAACATTTCTCCAAAGTAGATTATAACCTCTTACTGGATGGTATAAATAGCTTCACTGTGCCCCCCTCCCCAAGATTAAATTGGCAACTATGCCAAGTTCTACATCAATGCTATATACAAACACCCATATAACTGCATTGACTTGGCCGTTCCTGATAGGACCAGAACAAGCTCCTCAAGGAAGAGCAAACCTGCCTGATAGATAACTGTCATTAACAAGCTTTACAACAAGAGGAAGAAATTGCTAAGAGTAAGAGAGAGCAAGCCCTAAACTGAAAACATTCCATCCTCAGCTTAAGCAAGCAAATAAGACTTCTTGTTAAGTCCTCCAAAGCAATGTATGAATCCAAATTATCTTCCTCAACTAAGGACAGCCATAAGGTATTTTTAGTTACATCCATAACCTAAAATGAAATGCCCAGATTTGTGCCAAACTGGTAGCTAATGATACCACATATACTGAGCCTATGGACATAGCTAACCTGTTGGCCAACAGGTTCTATGAAAACTTTACTCCCCTATTCCCACCACACGTACCCCATGACATCCCTACCACCTGCTCCATACCCTGTATCTCTAAAGAGAAAGTTTCAGATGCCCTTTCTAAGGCAAAAAACACAGCATCTATGGGACCTGTTAACATCCCAGGCTGCGTCCTACATGGGCTCCAGCAAGAATTAACAACACCATTGGGCATTCTTTTCAGTCATAATTTAAGTACTGGCTTCATCCCAGCTGAATGGAAAATGCCCACTGTTATTCCCCTGCACAAAGGTGATGCTTCCACTGACCCCAGGAACTATAAACGTATTAGCCTAACCAGTCTTATCTGCAAGGCTATGGAGTGAATCATCATTGACTTATCATCAAACATATAGATAATCTCCAAACACTTGACCCTACTCAGTTTGGATTTGTCAAAGGGAGATCATGCCTGTTAAACCTGGTAGACATCTTTGAGACAGTCACCAAGACCCTGGATGAGGTGAAGTCTGTGCATACAGCCTACCTAGACTTAGCCAAGAATTTTGACACTATCCCCCATTCAGGCATCATTAACAAACTCACCCAGCTAGGCATCGACCCTTACATCATTAGATGGGTCACTAACTGGCTCACTGATGGAACACATATAGTCAAAACAAGGGAATTCACCTCCAACAGCAGACCTGTAACCAGTGGTGTTCCACAGGCATCAGTCCTGGGACCTCTACTTTTTGTAATCTATTTCTATGAAGTACAAGCAAAAACTAAGTTTGCTGATGACTGCTAACTGGGAGCAGTCACATAATCTCCAAATGATGTCAACATCCTACAAGAAGGTCTTACACAAACAAATGATTGGTGCCAAAGTCATGACCTTAAATTCAATACAAAAAATGTATTATCATCTCTTTCCGTAACAGTGATATTCCTGCTAACTACCCCATGAATAGTAACACCATAAGTATGCACTCAGTGGTGAGATACCTGGTCAAACAGGTTGACAGCAACCTTACCTTTGATCACCATGTCTCCACAGTGGTAAGAAGAGTATTCTGTTTTGCTCATCTCATAAGTAAGGGCATTGCCTCCAGAAAAAAAGAAGTTATAACCTCACTGTGCTCTTCCCTCATGGGGTCAATAATTGACTACAATGTCCCTTTTGGTATGTACCTTTCCAAGCACTTACAGCAATTGGAGAAACCACAAAGGTTCCTCACAAGAAAAATTCAAGGTCTTCAGCATCTGTCCTAAGGGGATCGTCTGAAATCAATGTCATTTTATTCTGTTTCATACAGACTAATGACAGACAAATGAAAAGAAACATGGAGGAGCTCTCGGAGTATGTGACCCAGGCAAGTATGACCCTAGCCCTGAGCAGCATCCTACTGTCACCCAGAATGATACCGCAGTACAAGCAGAAAATTATTGACGTCAACAATTGGCTAACTTTCTGGTGTCATTCTAATGGGATCCAGTATCAGTCTGCTTGGGATGACATGACTGACAGACCTCAATGCTTTGTCAGAGATGGCCTGCATCTGTCACCCCTGGGTTTCTGGATACCAGCTAAGGCTCTTGATACTCCTATAGTGCCTTTTTTAGGCGATGTTCCAAAGACCAAATTACCACCATCACAGCTATAAATAAATGCAATCTGAGAGTCATGCTGCTCAATGCTAGAAGTCTACATCTCAAGATGCACTTGCTCAAAGCACTGCTCAGAATAGAGAACAATGACATTTGTGCTGTAATGGAGACCTGCATTACCAGGCTATAACTCATTCCACACCTTTCAGCCCCAGAACATGGACCAAAGCTCCTAAGGCAGTGGTGTCTCCATATTCATAAAGGATATCCACACCTCCAGACTAGTAGCCCAGCATAACGCAGCTGAGAAACTTCAGGTACAACTAACATTGAGTAAGATGGCAATTCAGGTCGTAGCCTGCTATAGGTCCCCAACCATGTCCCAAAACACTCACTTCACGTTCCTAAGCACCTTAGAAACTATTAGGGTCCTATCCAGTACTCTCAACTACCCCTCCACCAACTGGGAAAATTACTCATGAACCAATACACTGGCCCAACACTTCCTGGAATTCATCAATTCCACTGCCCTAGACCAGCTCATTCACACCCTGACTAGAGGAAGCAACATCCTTGATCTGGTTATTACTAACATGGGCAACTGTTGAGCTACACCAATAGTCAATTCCTCCCTGGTTAGATCTGACCACAAACTAATCACCATGGAAATTCACATTTCACCCCCCCCCCCAGCAAAGGTAACCACCATGAAAAACTTCTCCAAAGGTGACTTTGGGCTCCTAAAATCAGAGGTGTGTAACTTCATGGAACCCATGTCAATGGAAAATAGATGCATGACTGCCGATTCATACACCAATGCACTGTACAGACACGTACATAAATGCATGGAACTAGCCATACCCAACAGAATCAAGATACTCTCCTCCAAAAAAAGGAAGTCAATCTGGTAGTCCCCTGCCATTAATAAACTCTACAACAGAAGGAAGAAACTGTTGCAGAAAAAGGTGAAGTCCCAAGACAGGAAAAACTCCCTTATTAGCCTCAACAAAAAGTTCAGATCCCTCATATAAACCTCTAAAGCCAGCTATGAAGGCAGAATTTTGGCAGACACTAAAATCAACCACAAAGCCTTCTATAGTTATATCAAGAATCTCCACAGTAATACTCAGGTTTGCTCTGAGTTACTGCACAATGATACCTCCTATACTGAAACAACAGATATTGCCAACATACTGGCCAAGAGATTCAGTGCCAACTTTACCCCTCTCCCCCCCAAAAGACCAATCACAATATCAGAGGAATGCCAGGCACCCAGCATTACTGCAGCACAGGTTAAAGCTGCATTATCCAAGGCCAAGAATACAGCTTCCATGGGACTTAACCATATCCCTGGATGTGTTCTACATGAACTACAAAGTGAACTGGGATGATGTCTGTGTGCCCTACTCAATCACAGACTCACCTCAGGCTTTGTCCCTACTGAATGGTGCACTGCTACTGTCATCCCTCTCCATAAAGGGGAAGTGACTACAGACCCTGGGAATTATTGGCCCATTAGCTGATGAGTCTGATATGTAGGGCTATGGAGCGCATCATCATGGACCTAATTAACGAAGATATAGGGAATCTCCAAACTCTAGATCCCACTCAATTTGGTTTTCTGAAAGGCAGATCATGCCTGCTCAACCTGGTTGACATCCTTGAGTCAGTCACCAGAGCTGTGGATGAGGGCATGGCAGTTCATACAACCTACCTCGATCTGGCCAAGACCTTTGATACCATTCCCCACTCAGGAATTATGGATAAACTCACCAGACAAGGCATCAACCTCTATATCACTAGGTGGGTTGCAAATTGGCTCAGAGGTAGAACCCACAGTATGAAAGTAGTGGACTCCAAGTCAGACTGCCAACCAGTCATGAGTGGAGTCCCACAGGGATCGGTCCTGGGTCCCCTCCTGTTTGGCATCTACTTCTCAGAAGCCCAGGCCAACATGGAGGGACTTTGTCTGACCAAGTTCACAGACAACTGCAAGCTGGGAGCCATTATTAACTCCCCAGGTGATGTAGACATCCTACAGAATGGGCTCATTGAGATCAATGACGGGTGTTGAAACCATGGCCTTAAGCTTAATGCCAAAAAACGCGTTGTCATCCCCTTTGGGAAAAACTCAGTTCTCGCTAATTACCACATCGATGGGAGCCCACTGAACACTTAAGGCATTATAAGTGATCTGGGGATACAAGTTGACAGCAAACTCTCCTTCGACCACTACATTGCCACTGTGGTCAGAAAGTCCTTCTATGTAGCACATCTCATTACCAAGGTATTGCATCCAGGAAGAAAGAGGTCATTGTCTCTCTCTACTCTTCCCTCATTAGGCCAATCATCGAATATAATGCCCGATTTGGCATGTACCTTACTAGACACATGCAACAGATGGAAATATCACAAAAGCACCTCATGAAGAGGATCCTAGGCCTTAAACACATGTCCTATATGGACTGACTCAAAATACTCCAGTTATTCTCTGTCTCATATCGTCTACTAAGAGACAATCTCTGCTTGACTTACAAAGCCATGTCTGACCCAGCTCTGTTAGAAATGCTACAGCTAAAGAAATCCCAATCCCTCCACACCACACACTCCAGAAACCTCAGCCTTATTACCACAATCAGCAGAACATGCTGGAGGGACAGGTTCATAACCCTGAGACTGCCCATGCTCTGGAATAGACTTCCCATACATGTCAAGTAGATCACCTCACTGGCCCTCTTCAAGAGAAATCTTGAATGGATGGGAAATAGAAAGTTCACCCCTGGGATCACTCCAGTGGATCTACTTGATGGAGGCACTGGGGACTAACATCAGGTGGCATGATGCCAGGGCACTTCTATGGGCTAGGCTTGTAAAGGCTTCAAGGCCATTAGCCTAGTACCCACCTATGAGTCTATGAACCTATAAACTACTCAGAGGCAATTTCTGCCTTACATAAAAGACAATCTCTGACCCTGCTTTATTGGAAATGCTGCATATCCGCAAGTCAAATGGTACACAGGTTACTCACTTTAAAGACTTTAAGCTGGTATGTGACATTAATAGAATTTGCTGGAAGGACAGATTTGTCTCACAGAGTTTAACACACCTTTGAAAAAGACTCCCACTTCATGTCAAATAGAGCAGCTCATTGACCCCCTTCAAACGCAATCTGGATGATAGGATGGGTAACCATAAATTCACCACAGGGGCTTGAACTGTGTCCCTCTTGGGCATGGGCATTAGGTACTGATCATGGAAATAAGGGTAGAATTTGGCTAGGCTTCTAAAGGCACTATGGCCGTTAACCTAGTAACTTCCTATGATCCTATCATCCTTACAAGCCTAGACATATTTATCCCTAGTTGTCTCAATTGTTGGTGATTAGGTGAGTGAAATTTTCAGAGGTAATGGCCTATAGTTATTTATGGGCACCACCTCAGGAGTGAATTTTCAGTCACCCATCCATTGATCTAAGCTGCATTTTTAAGATGGCCAGGGAGCAGCTCTGTTTCACATGAATTGGAAGCTTGTTCCAGAGAAGTGGCAGTCTCTGGGAGATGTACCTATCTCTCCAGCATGACCTGTTCATGTCAAAGACTAGGTTAAGATCTCTGGAGTGAGTGACCCTCCTGCAGTTTAATTTACAAATGTGTATAATTTCCATCAGGGCCGGGTAAGAGACTGCCCTGTAAGACAAGCAGGGTCACCACTTAGTAACCTGTAGGAGACAGAATACAGTGGCAGGGCTTTCAGTCTTTCTGTGCAAGACTTGTTTTGTTTACCCTGTAATTTCTTGGTGAGAAACCTCTGTGATCTTTCCACTTGTTGCAGGTGTCTGGTGAGGTACATGCAAAAGGGAGCATTGTACTCAGTTAATGGTCTGATGAGGGCTGAGTGTAATGGAATTATAACATCTATAGATCTAGACGAGATGCCATTTTATGAAGCAATGAGTTGCAATAAAATGAACTGTTCAGTATTAATGAATATACTCATAAATATATAGACTGACCTTAGAGATGAAAACGTTTTACTCTGGATATTAAACTGCTAGACCAAGAACATATATTATAGTTTTTTTACTTCCTGCAACTCCTTGTGAAAATAATTTTATTCTAGAATGCATTAATAACAGTCATAATGATCTCTGGATTCCATGGTTATAGTAATCAGTGCATAGTATTACAGATACCACAAATTTAAATGTTTAGTGGCATACTAAATCTCTGAACGCCAGAGTTTCTTAAGACTGGCTCAATATCTCAGTGTTGCTTTATAGTGAGAACAAACCCATGATATATTTGTATTGCAGTTTTGATGAAAAGATTGTTTCTATTTGACAAAGATACATTTTATTTATCAACCAAATGTCAGAGGTTACTTTATGGTGGTCAAATGACAGATCCCCTCCCTACACACAAAAAAAAAGCACTAAAAAAGTATAACATCAAAGGAAGAGGTATTCACTGAACAGCAGCTGAAGGCAGAATTGGAAATGAGGGAAATGCAACTTGAGCAGGATGTAGGCAATCTATCGACAGCAATTTGTTTTACTGCTGATAGACTGGAGGCGTTGCACCAAAACACATTTCACTGACCATGGAGTTTTCCCTTTTATCTACTATTGTATTACCTTGTAGTATGTATATATAATTTTTGGGAGTACTGTGGGCTTTCCTCCCGCAACAGGTGGTATACGTGGGCTTATCCCCCTGCAAAAATGTTTAGGATGTTTACCTAACGGTATTTCAGCATAAATCTTTTTCAATCTATTGACAAAGAAGCAGCTGTGGATAGATTGTCATGAATCCACTTGAGGATCCTTTCTTGATCTATCAATGTTCAAGCAAATGGACATTAAACAACCTAACTAATACCGATCAAGCAAAATAACCTTCATCTTCCTTTTATCTGTTTCCTGGCTACATTATTGACCAGTGTGGTGAAAAAAATAATAGCACAATCTTGGGATAAAAACAATGAAAGCAGTGCATTAAATGTTGTTACCACACTCCTAAGAATAAATATCTTATGGGTCTGAAAACCATCTGCAGTTGTGGTAGTGCTGTAGGGAGAAATGCTTACTTATTTATTTAATTTAGTTGTTGTTAATGCACACGTAGTAAAAGTAGCCAGGCTTTAGGGAAGCACTAGGACTTCTGTACGCACACTATAAATAAAGGAATGTGAGTCTTGACTAAAAGTAGGAATAATACACTGAAAGGTGAAAGGACACTACCAGATAGTTTTGTATACATGCAGATATACAGACATGCGTATGTTCACACTAAATTAAACTATGACATATACCAAGCATGAAAAAATGGAAAAATATTTGAATCACTGTAGTCTGATATTTTTTATTTTTGCCTGAGATATAAGTTTTTTTCATGGCAAGGTAGGATTACTTTAGGACTGTTGACAACTATAAGTTATTGCTAGTTAAAAGCAAGCCTGTTTATATCTGCTTGAAAAACAGGCTGATCACTGGTCAGGGGAATGCATTTTAGTGGAATATGAAGATCGGCGCACCAAAGATATAAAAACCTCAGAAATGTGTTAAATGTGAATAGCTTAACTTTATTAACCATATTTATTTAACATGATGCTCTTAAAGCCTAAAATGGTTGCATTCAGTAAACAGACTCAAAGAATCTAAATTCTTTCTAAACTGACCCTTGCAATGTAGTGTTCTAGAATTAATAGTTGTCAGACTCTTTTGTATGATGCTATTATAATGAATAACATGTTTAGTTTTTACGGCATTGAGGTTGAACAGGGCCTGGTCTTCAAAATCAAGTTGTCAGGATTTTTATGAGACTTCCCAAGCCAGTTTGTTAATCTGAGCTAATATACAAGCATGTTGCAGAATCCTAGCAGAATTACTTTCAGAGCTCCTGTAAGCAATATTGCATGCTTCTTGGGAACACAAGTATTTCTCTGATAACACTGAGTCTTAATTTCTACAGTAACAACATCCCCCAAACAGTTAAGTACAACTACTTTATATACTACCAACATTAGTTACATTTTGGTAAATATATCAGATTATAATCAAAGTATTTTTTCCTAGGGTGGATTACAGTCTAACCAAACCCCCTTTTCTATAGCTACAACATAATGGAAGCTAGGCAGAGTGAATGCCTTTGTCAGCTAGGAATAAAGAGAAGGGATAGGGAAGAACACTGACAAGCAAAATAATTTGTAATTAATCATCAGTGAGGGAGAAAACTAAAATGTTATATGGGTATGCAAATAAGCAAACTGTCTCTGTTAAATAATTGATTAAAGTAAATAAAATTAAATATTTGTACTGCAATCCAGTACAGGATTTAAAGTAATTACCCTGTCATATTCATCAAAAATACTTTCATCAAACTAAAAAAAGAGAAGTGGTATCACTTAATAATTTATTAGACAAACACAGAGAAATCATAAAACTCTGTGAGCAGAGGACTGCAGTGCTTATGAACAGGAATTACTTTGACATTATGTTATTGAAGAGCTTGTCGTGAATATAATACATTTTTAAAGGTGGAAGAGGTTTTTCATAAGCCTTCAACTGCCATTGTCTTTATGAAAATGTTTCCACAAGGGTGGCATGATATAAATAGTTAAGATTTCATGGCCAGTTCAGAAATAACCTAATAACCATGAATTCATAGAAACAAATACTGATAGGAAGTAAATGCCATTGACTTAAAAAACTCAAAAGTTTAAACATGATAGTCAGAGTTGTGATAAAAAATGGCTATCTGCCCAGTTACTCTGTTAACAAACAAAAATAAGTAAATAAATAAAGCTATCCTTTTTCTGTCCTACTATGCCAATTTTGAGATCTAATGATTTGGAAGAGCTCTCTAAAATGCCCACTTTCCCATTTGTCAACACATTCCAGAATTGTGCAATTTCAGGTAACTTCTGCTGTCTTGTGTAATGTGGGTCAGACTGCGGCTGAGGTATAGGCTATGTTTCTTTATAACTAGTGGAAGGCGTAGTATGAGCTATTGAATCACTATGAAGAGCATAACTCACAAAGGAAATTTTAAAAAGAGGGAAATAATTGTTCTCTTTGTAAAGCTAACTGCGATGTTTATCCTATATTATGTGGTTTAGCACCACCCGCTGCCTTTCTGTTACACATTAATGTACTCCATGCACTAATATAGGCATAACTATCTCAAACTGGTAGAGCACTTCCAGTGTTCTTTTTTTTTTCACTTTTCCTCAATGCAGTGCATTGCGGTGTTAACATTTGTAAGAACAGAGGTAGAAAGGACAAGAGCCAGGGACAGATCCAGCACAAGGTGACCTAGACAGCTTCCTTGACCCTGAGGCTGGCTGGGAAGCGAAGCCATACAGCAGTAATTCAACAAAAAAAAAACAAGTTTCATACAACATTAAAAAAAAAAAAAATCGATGATGATTTCCTGCTCATTGTCCAAACCAACACTGCTCTTAAAAGACAATTTCCTCTGGAGAACAGCTTCAGTCTCTTTCATTGGCAAATGCTTTGAGCCAATGAGACTGGAGCTGGCACACAGGGCAAATAGGATGGAAGATGAATTTCTTTTTCTGGTTTTCTTTTTTTTTTTTTTTTTCAACATTATGCAAAACAAACTATGAGCCAAACAAGGACAGGAGATGCACTTAATGAGCATGTAGATTGAGTCTTAGTGTTAGGGGAGATGCATGTAGGGGTGCCTATGGAAAGCCCAGGGCCTAGTTAAGAAAGCATTAAATAGTTTAGACACTTGCTCAAAGTTACACAGTCTAGCCACAGCTGACAAGAACCTCCATACCAACTGCTGGACCACAATTAATAGACCTACATCTAGTTTTTGTTTGAAATACAGTAGTAATATTAATCTAGTTTGTGATATTGTCAAACAGAATTGGGCTATACTGCGTTCTGATGACACCATCTCCAAGGTAGTATGTGATGCCCCTAGATTTGTATACAAAAATAATCTGACTCTGAAAAGGGAACTGTGTTATAGACCATTTAGGAAATCTTATAGTGTACCCCTGAGGTTTGTGACATTTCCATGTAGGTCTTGTAAAGCCTGTAAATATATGTCCCAAACCAATACATTTGTACATCCTATAACTGGTTAGGACTATGTTTTTAAGGTACATGCCAACTGCAGGATAGCTAATTTAGTATACTTGCTACTTGTAATGACTGTGAGTCATACTATGTGGGTAAAACTAATCAGAAATTGAAGGATCATGTCCTGCAGCATGTAGGGGACATAAGGAGAATGAGTTGTTTAAGCACCCTCTTTAAACATGTTAAAGATCATAGTGGACATTATTTTAAGTTCACTGTGATAGAGGCTATACCATAGTCTGCCAGAGGTGGGGACATAGTCAACAAAACAGAATGTGTGGAGATGAGGTGGATCACCACATTACAGGCACATAGAACACCAGGCTTAAATTACAATATTCCTTTAAAGCCAGCATTGAAGTTGAGGCCATTACATCATTAATTGGCCCAGCTGTTTGATAGGGTAATTTATTTTTGAATGTATTTTTTAAATGTATTTGTTGGTTTGTGTATACTGAGGATCTGATGAAGCATTTTTATGTGAAAGCGCTTATCCTGATTTTTATTAAATATGATCTTATTTAGTCTCCTTGAATTTTTATGCTGCTTGCTGTGGTGGTTGTATTGTGCTTTGTTGTTTTCTTTAAAAGTTAAAATGACATTAGTCTTTTTTGTAGGACTAGTGAGCATTTATGAGAAGCAAAATGTAATACTGTACAGTGACAATTTTTATTACAATCAGACATATGATGTATACTCAGCTGTCTGTAATTGTTAATTGCAGATAATGGTGGAATATAATGGCAGCAGTTTAACTGGCCTTTTATGGTTGAAATGTTCTGAAATGTGCACTTTTGTCATTATTGGTTCATGCATCTTATTTTCCTGCTTACTGGAAAAATATGTTTAAACTACAAATTTAAAATGTACTTAAATTTTGCTGTACTAACTAAGAAATATAATTTAAAGGAATCAGCTTCGTGGAAAATGTCTAAAACTACATGTTTAAAATGCACTTAACAAATGTTGCTGTACCAACTAAGAAATATAATTTAAAGCAATCATTTATGCATGGTACTAAAAATGTGTGCACAGGGCTCATGATTTGAAAACAGCACAGAGCTCAAGGTACCCTTAATCTGCCACTGGCCAGATGTGTTTCAAAGAATGAAGGTTTAAATGGAAGGGAAGTTTACTGTTGCTCATGTTAGGTTTGCTTTCAGCATCAAACTGTTATTTTCTTTAAGCAATTGGCCAAAGGTGGTTGTGCTCCAAAATATGAAATAAAAGGTTTAAGTTAAATTCAAATCTCTGCAATCATTTTGAAAGTAAAGAAGAATATTGTATGCACACTGACATGTTTGAACAGTATTTATGGTAATTGCTAAGAGACAGCCAAGCAGTGGGTCCCAGGAATTTGTGTGTGTTGAGGCATTGGTCCATTACCATGTCTAAGGCCCCATTTGGCCTTAGAGAATGTCTCCTAAAAGCAAAAACAAAAACAGGCCTTAGAGAGAGTAATGGACCAGGATCTAGGAAGAAAGAGGTACTCATCCCTTTCTACTCATCCCTCATTCATTGAATATAACACCCTGTTTGGCATGTACCTGACCAAACACCTACAACAGCTGGAGAGGCCACAAAAGTACCTCACAAAAAGGATCTTAGGCCTTAAACACATAACCTACATGGACATATTCAAGAAACTTCAGCTGTTCTCAGTCTCTTGTTATCTACTTAGAGGTGATCTCTGCTTGATTTACAAAGCCATGTCCAACCCTGACCTACTTGAAATGCTACAACTAATGAAATCAAAATCGCCCTGCACCACATGCTCCAGAGATCACAACCTCATTACCGCAATCAATAGAGCATGCTGGAGGGGCAGGTTCATCACCCAGAGACTACCCATACTCTGGAATAAACTTCCCTTTCATGTCAGGCAGAACACATTGCTGGCCCTCTTCAGAAGAAATCTCTACAAGTGAATGGGTAACAGAAAGTTCACTCCACGGATCACTCCAGTTGCCGTACTAGATAGAGGCACTATGAACTAACATCGGGTGGCACAGTGCCAGGGCAATTTTTTGGGCTAGGCTTGTAAAGGCTCCAGGGCCATTACCCTAGTACACACCTATGAAAACAAAAAAAAAAAAAAAAGATTTTTATGCTTTTAACTATATATATATATATTTTTTTGCAAAAAAAAAAAAAAAAAAAAAAAGAGTCAAATCTGACTTGCTAAAAGCCTTATCCAATCATGGGGAAACTGTTGTATACTTACTAGGTGCACTGAATTAACCTGCAGAGTTGAAAAAAAGCCATTCCATTTTGGAAAAATGAATCAAGCAAAAAATAACTACTCTATACCTATATGAGGAAAGATGTAACAGAGGCTACATACCTACCTAATAAATAAATACATAAATAAGTAAACAAGCAGAGCATGGTAAATATGTCTTCATACTGGAAATTTACTGAATAACTTTGTTTTTTCACCATTTCAAATCAGTTTCCAAATGTTATCCACTAGAAAGGCACACACACACACACACACACACACACACACACACACACACACACACACACACACACACACACACACACACACACACACACACACGCAATAAGTGAACCACTTTCAACATAAGTAGATATAAAACTTCAGATCTAGGAAATTCTACTAATGATTAAAGTAAAATCTGAGTAAGGTGTAGCAAGTCTGTCAAGGCTATAGCTGTTACAATTATAAAGCAGTGTGGTGGGGGATTAATCAGATGCAGAGAGGGTGTGATGACTGATGCGTATCATCAGAAGTAAGATGCCAGTTTTATATATGAGCTGCAAATATATGGTTAGTTCTGTAGTATTTTGAAAAGGGGACAAAGTTAAGGGTTAGCAGTTGAGGAGGGTTGTCAGTTGTACTATATCTGATGAGCATAACTAATGTAAAATGGGAAACCACCTTACTTAAATTTTTTACCACTCAATGCCTTACTAAAAGATTTTCTATATTGAAGAGCAGTGCCAAAATTAGGTCTCAAGCATATTCATTCCTTGTGTGCAATATTAAAACCAGGCCATACATCTATAACATGACTGGACACAACTTTAAAGTTCTGAATGCCAAAAGCAGCAATTTGCCTTGGCACCATCACTTTTTTCTATATTTTATTCTTCAACGCCTGATGACCACTGTGCATCTTTCCACTGGTCTTGAGCCCATTCATTCCCACCATACTTGAGGGGGGAAGTTAATGGCCAACTTTGAGGTTATCATACAAGTGACCATGCAGACTTTTTGCACCATCCCTGGCATCCAGTCCTAGTAATGGAGTCATTTTTTATGAGATCCTAATCCCCACCTCTACTGAATAATGAAATCTCTCACATCCCCATAGAGTGCCCTTTCCCTCATCTTGCATATTTGTGCAAACATCCACATGAAATAATGGCTAAATGTGTCTGAAATTTCAAGACACTGTTCTTTTGGTTACCATTTAGGTGCACTACAAAGTTCTACTTGCATGGTGACAATTGGTTGACTGGAAATACCCCCTTTCCCTCCCTGGATAGGCACTGACTCCTATTCTTTCCTGCCTCATGCAGCACTTCCTCCATCCATACTACTATTCAGACTTGGGACATCTGAGTCATCATCATGGCATTATTGTACTAGACCACAGAGTCAGGCACTGGCAATCTCATTTTGTCAGACTGGTTGGTACAAAACATGCATGTGTTTTTGCAAAAATGTGGAACAGGAATGAAACATTTACATTGAAACTTAAGTGGATTTCAGGTACCTATTAAAATAATCTGCTTTATAAACTAAAATTTGACCCATATATTTCATGCTGGTAACTGTGATAATACTGGGTAGTGGGAATTATTGTCAAGAGTTCATTCTGATGAAGAGAGAAGGGACATTTTAACTACATGCCTATCAACCTTACACCCTTTATAGATGCATTGATTTATGCCCTGTCGAATTTCAAAACTCAGGTTCAAATAAGGAATACCATGCTCTAGACCATCCCCTGGATTCTGCAAGCCTTGCACGGCATGCAGGATTAGTGCAGGAGCTCCAGCAGGTAATATGTCTGCCATGCGATCCAGGAATAACCTGTAGGGTCGTGCAGGAGAGCTCCTGCACTAGTCCTGCATGGACTCAACCCCTGTATGCAAATTACCCCATTTGCAGGAGAAATCCATGCAAATGAAGTGAATTTGTGATCCAGGAAGCCGGAAACCGGCCGTGCAGGACTAGTGTAATCTGCAGAAATGTACTCCACCAGTAACGGGGTACATTTCTTCAAATTACAAAACGGAGCCATGACAGCTCCAAATAAAGGGTGGATATCATGTATAAAGCATGGCAATGGTCAACTATAAGGCTATTGGCAAGGAAAACACTTGGAAAAAAAATCAACTTGTATTTTTTTTAGCCGATCTCGGCTGTTTAAGCATAGGGCAGCAGCACACAAATATGATCGGGTGGGGGGAATAAGAAAATAAACATAAAATAAGCATTCTAACTAAGATCACTATTCTGCTATTATACTCAATGACAACATGGCCAGTGAACAGTGGTTGCTAAGGGGGGAGGCTCAGTGTGGGACATGTAACTATGCATTAGCAGGCAATCCTATGCAAATGAGGGGAATGATAGTGAATCCCAGATTTTCCCTGCATGCTAGTCAGCTCCCAAAAATATAAGAGCAGGAATAGCTTGGTGCAAGCCAAGGAGTTAGCTGACATCATGGGGGGGGGTTGTCAGGCATACTGTAAGTGGATTGAAACCCTGTGGCTTGGGTTTTGTCCAAGCTTAGCACAGCTAAGCAAGGGAGTGTGTCTGAGGTTGCATAGCACTCTTTACATTGCCTAAGCGGGGGTGCGCGCCATGCACCGGGTTTTAATGGAAAAAAAAAGTAAACCAGAAAATAGCAGCTCTGTGCACATTTGAGCACTGTGTTTGTGCGGTGTGCCACCGGTCTTAAACAAGAAGGCAATGGGAAGGGAAAACAGCAGTAGGAAGGTAATCTAGAAGAACTAGCATAGCTGGCAGGTGAAATGTATCAGAATCAGCCAATTACACAGGCAGCAGACCAGCCCAGCCCAGAACACTACTAGAAACTATGCAAACACCTATCCCATTGGTTTCCCCCATACTCTACACCACTGGTGTATACAAATGGGGAAGTTTTAACACACAAAACAACAAAATGATATGGGCTGCAATAGCTGTCATACAAAAACATGTGGAAGAGGCTGAGGGTGGTAAGGATGTGAATGCTGTTGACCAACCCACAGTGAGGAGACAGAGAAGAGTGTACAAACCCAGGGTAATCTTTCAGGGGCTACATGAGCTGGAGATAGTTGGACAGGGATCTCTTACAGTAAATTGTTGAGCTGTGCCGGCCATGCCTGACACACAGAACTAACAGAGGGGAACCCATCCCAGTGGAT
Organism: Protopterus annectens; assembly: GCF_019279795.1. NCBI lineage: Eukaryota > Metazoa > Chordata > Ceratodontiformes > Protopteridae > Protopterus > Protopterus annectens. The sequence goes on along the minus strand of NC_056733.1, from coordinate 1,578,254,364 downwards.
ACCAAGGTATGTGTAGGCCTAAGAATACTAGCTACAGGTACCTTCCAAAGGCCAGCTGGGGATATGATGGGGATCTCACAGGCATCAGCATCCAGGGTGCTCCACCAGTTCCTGGATGACATGTCAGCACATGCTGGTGAGCACATATATTTCCCCAACACCCGTGAGGCATTGGCCAGCAATATGCAACTGTTCCACCAAATAGCAGAATACCCTGAGGTAGTGGGTGCTATAGATTGCATGCACATATGCATCAAAGTACCACCCGCTGAGCAGGGTAGGGTCTACATCAACCACAAGGGCTTCCCCTCCATCAACTCCCAGGTTGTGTGCGATGCCCAGGGCATAATAATGAATGTGTGTGCTGGCTACCCTGGAAGCTATCATGATTCCCACATCTGGCATCTGATGCAGCTGATTTGCCAATGGGGATATTCCTTACAGTCACTTAGTGGGGTTTGCTGGTTATGCACTGGAGCCATGGCTGATGACACCCATCAGAAATGCACACACACCTGAACAAGAACTCCATAATGAGGCACACACACAGACCAGATTTATAATAGAGCATGTGTTTGGGATGCTGAAGTCATGGTTCCAGTGCCTGGACAGGTCCGGTGGAGCCTTGCAGTACTCATCAGCTACATGTACCCAAATTGTCATTGTATGTGCCATGCTACACAATATGATCCTGCAGAAACAGCTGCAGCAGGAACAGCACGGTTCAGGGCCACACAGCCCCTCAACATTGACAAGGCCTGCACAGGCAAAGAGTGACTCAGAGGAGGAACAACTTAAGCCTGCCCCAGTAGGCAGAAGGATGTGTGCCCAGTATGCCCTGGCCTTTGCAAAGAGGCAACACATAGCACATACACTGACACAGGAGGGACCCAGGGAATGACACCTCTCTCTGACTCGCACACACAGTAAAAGGGATGCCAAACATGACACTACCTATGCTCAACCATGTGTAGGGAGTGACTATGTGCATCTGACATAGGTAGCTCTGCAGCACCAACCTCAATACTGGGACACCCACAAGGTAAGTCACTCAACCTACCAATTGGTGAATGGAGTAGAATGTGTTGTTACCTATATCTATGGTATGGATGTGAGCATGCAAGGGAATCGGGTGGATGAATGGGATGCCACCAGATAGTAGACACCTATAGTGGCACCATGAGATCCATAACAAATATTGGTGTCACCATAGTAGCCAGTACTATACAGGACGACAGAACCCACTGCAGGAAATGTGCTGGGCCACATGTGTGTCCATATGACTCACACATACCAGTCAGGGAGGTTCACATACCCAACAACAGTCTCAGCCAGCAGGACAGGTGTAGATAAACACAAAGGCTGTGCTATGGTGTCTGAATGATGCCTATGGTTAACCTCCCCCCAGACCTACACAGACAGACAATAGCAGATCAGGCAGTGGGATGTTAGTTCTGAAGGATAGGAAGTCAGAAACTAATATGTAGGTCAATCAAAGCTAAGACCTGTAGTACACTGATATGCCTCTAGTCAGCATGATAGGTTTGAATACAGAATGAAATGGAGTACCTGACATACCAGTACAGTCATAGCAAATGTGTAAAAGTGTCAGGGGTGCCCCCCAATCCAGTGTAGAAATGTAATAACAGTCAGGTGTGCCCCCCCAATCCTGTGTAGAAATGTAGTAACAGACAAGTGTGCCCCCCCATCCTGTGTAGAAATGTAGAAATAGTCAGGTGTGCACCCCCCAATCCTATGTAGAAATGTAGAAACAGTCGGGTGTGTCCCCCCATAATCCTATGTAGAAATGTAGCAACAGTCAGGTGTGCCCCCCCCACTCCTTTATATACATGTAGAAACAGTCAGGTGTGCTCCTTCCCCCAATCCAGCATAAAAATGCAGTAACAGTCAGGTGTGCCCCTTCCCAACCACTGTGTAAAAATGTAGAAACAGACAGCTGTGCCCCTCCCCCAATCCTGCGTAGAAATGTAGTAACAGTCAAGTGCTCCCTCCCACAATGTTGTGTAGGAATGTAGAAACAGTCAGGTGTGCTCCCCCAACCCTACTTAGAAATGTAATAACAGTCAAGTGTGCCCCTCCAAACCTATTTAGAAATGTAGTAACGGTCTGGTGTGCCCCCCCAATTCGATGTACACATGTCGTAACAGTCAGATGTGCCCCCCACAACCCAATATAGAAATATAGTAACATGTATGTGTAGGTACAATACCAGTGGAGCACAGATGCACAGAGGGGGCCAAGGTTGCAGGATAGATTGTAGCATCTGCACAATATGCAGGTATGTGTGTGTCAGGTTAGTGTGTGTTTCATATTGTGTGAGAGTGGTCAGCATGTATGCATGTTGAGGTAAGACCTAGTGGCCATTGCCCACTACTGTTGATGAAAGGGACAAGTCCTCACAACTGCACTGCCAAAGACAATACCCACCAATATAACACATGCTAGCAGTAAGCCATTGTAAATGTATGGTGGCAATATGTGTCACCATCTGAAAGACTGACATGGCATGGCTGTTGGGCTAGATATACAAGCAGTACACAGGGGGAAGTACCTCAGACATACAGTATATATTGTGCCTATGTGAAATGGAGACACCCTCGGAATTGTACATACAGGCATGCATCACATTATCTGGTCCTGTAGTTGGGGATACCAATGTTGTCTGCCCGTACACTTGCAGATCACAAAGGAGGTAGGACTGATGTATTGGGAAACAGCTGATGTACCTGCACATGCCAACATAACTGGAATGCCCAATGCATATCTGTGTGTCAGATGCAAGTAGTGTCCATAGCACACATGCACTCAGCTCACGTACACACCACCCACAGGTACCTCTCTGGTCGTATCACTGCTGTGGGGAATAGGTACAATATAACCCCACCTGTATATGGCAATAGCAAAAAAATGCAGTATGCAGTGCAGGTGTCCCATGCAGCTGTGTCACTAGCCATAGTGAGCACACTGCCAGCATCCACACCACCTGAACAAGACTGATGGAAGGTATTGGCATGAACACCTAGCACACCTATCCTGTCACCAAAGGGGAATATACTGTATGTCGGTCTGAGACTGTAGGACTGACAGAATGTAATGGCCTGCCACATCTGGCCCGCATCAACACCTAATGGCCCACAGGCCTCTGCCAATGGCCTGTATCTCACACGTACTGCCAATGCATGTTATGTCATGGACACCCAAATAACAACATAACACTCTCCACATAAGCCATATGCAAGGCCATGTGAACAAACCAGAGTAACATGTCCACCATGTCCCACTGCATGAACTGTGGACCAACACCAACATACAGCTGTGATGGGGTGATAACCTTAGGAAAAGTATCAGAAAATGTATGCATAATGTATGGTAGAGGATAGAATAATGGGGGGGTGGGAGCATGGGCAGCATGGAATGTGCAAGGTCTGACATGAAGCTGTGTGCACACACTATCACTGGCTGCAAACACATAAATGGGTGGCTACATACCTGCCTGTACACCACAATAGGGGTAATGTCCTGACTCATGCCCCTGCCTCTGGGTAACCTGTGCGAATCTGTACAGCTGTGAGGTATTGCCACAGCAATATAAGGCCATACTGTCATGTCAATTGATGTACAAGTATGGGATCCTCTGCCAGCACTGTACCAAGGTGCTGAACTGGATACACAGACCCAGCAGCAAGTGTCTGCAGCTCCCCTCCAGAATGGCATTACTTACCATGAATATGTTGGCATCTACCAGCAATACCGCACACAACTGCTGTCACCCTTGTCCCCAAGACATCACTGTGAGCAGGAATGCCCCCGTGACAGTACATGAGGACAGAAAGCATTACAGTGTATAAAAGTACACATGTCTGAATATCTCTGCTAACAGCAGTACCATGTAGCTGAAGCAGCACAGACACAATCAACTACAGTCCACATTATCCCCTGCAAACTTTGTCCCCATATTGCCAAATGATTGACGGATACCCTGAAGAAACAGTTTGCTACCTGTAGGTGTACAACACTAAGGTCGGCACTGGAGTACAAACTACCTGGAATCTATCCACACATTCAATACAGAAGGGCATACTCGGCATGCTCACACACTTAGAGAAATGAAGGCAATGTCAGACAACAACATACTGAAAGGTCATACTGAGCATGCTCACACACTTAAACAAATGAAGCCCATGTCAGCAAACAAAAGTGGACCATACATATCTGGCAGTTGCAGATGTTAGTGCAGACACTCCTGAGTATGCACCAGACATGCTTTTCACATACAGTGGATAGGAATACAGACATATATCCAAGAACAACACACTATAATAAGCCAAAAGTAGACATTCATAGATATGTGGAAAAGAATGACTGTGGCAAGGAGCCATCCATTTTGAGGCCTGTCCCACCCAGCACACAGCCAAATGGCTACACCCACATGAGGTCTAAATGTCACTCACTGTAGATATTAGCCACCAGTATCCGTCAGCATTACAGACTATGTGGTGCAAGTCCTAGCTGAGTAACATGACTATATAAGGAAGTAGTCATCTAGCAGCTGTATACACGTACTTGTGGAATATATCCCTGCGTGTACCCATATGTGATGTGTCAACCTCTAGATGAATGGGTTATGGCCCATGCACACACACTGCCCCCCATAGCCCTACTATGATAAGCCTGCTGAGGTCATCCACTTTGAAATACACCTTTGGGAAAGTTGTAGCCCAGTAATCTCTGGTGCATCATATAACTGTGTACGGCTGTAGTGTGATAAACTAGTTAAGTAGGAGTTCTAATCCCAAACATGGCAAATGTGTTTGTGTGTGTGTGTGTGTGTGTGTGTGTGTGTGTGTGTGTGTGTGTGTGTGTGTGTGTGTGTGTGTGTGTCAATGTCTGTGTAGAGAGCAATGCTTTTTAGGCTAGTCACACTCACTACAATTCAAATGCCCTAATTTGGCAAGGCTGCTGATGCCATTCACTGTGAAATACACCTTTCGGAAAGCTGTAGCCAAGTAATCTCTGTGGTGCATCCTATAACTGCGTACGGCTGCAGTGTG